>NC_091759.1:16906054-17051054 GCF_043380555.1 Nothobranchius furzeri | reverse complement strand
CACCCTGACCAAACTGGTTTCATTAAGGGTAGACAGTCATCCACAAAGTCGCGTAGATTACTTAATTTGATAGATTTCTCTTACAGTAGAAATATAGAAACTAGTATATTATCTCTAGATGCAGAAAAGGCTTTTGATAGAGTTAACTGGAAGTTCTTATTTGAAACTTTACACAGATTTGGCTTTGGGAACTTCTTCATAAACTGGCTACAAACATTATACAGTTCGCCAACTGCACGTGTCAGGACGAACGACCAAATATCAGCTGACATCTGTCTTCAGAGGGGGACCAGGCAGGGATGCCCACTCTCGCCCTCACTGTTTGCTATTTTTATCGAACCACTAGCGGCAGCAATTAGGCAAACAACATGTATTAAAGGGATAAAGTGTGAGAAAATAGAACATAAGATCAGTCTTTATGCAGATGATGTTTTACTCTTTCTCCAGAATTCTCAATCCTCTCTCTCATTCAATAGAACTGATGAACTCTTTTTCAAGAGTTTCAGATTACTCTATAAACTGGTTAAAATCCACAGTTCTACCAATTAATTTCTCTTTTGTCAATTTACTTAATACACAATTGGAGTCAGGGAATATCACATACCTGGGAATTAATGTCTCTCCCAAGTTAGCAGATCTTACCAAACTAAACTACATCCCACTTTTAAAGAAAGTGGAAGATGATCTTGCAAGATGGAAATCCTTACCAATATCACTCATGGGGAGAGTTGCTACAATTAAAATGATGGTCTTACCCAGAATAAATTACTTATTTTCAATGATCCCAAACAATCCACCAGCTGACTGGTTTAAATCTCTGGACTCCTCAATTACCAAATTCCTTTGGCAGGATAAACCTCCACGAATTAGCATAAAAATGATTCAGAATACCAAAGACAGAGGAGGACTGGATTTACCCAACTTTTATTAATATTTCTTAGCCAACAGGCTGCAATATATACCAAGATGGTTGCAAGATAACCCACTAGATGAGTCCTGGTTAGATATAGAACAGACACTTTGCAATACGATAGAGCTTTCAGACTTACCATTTATTAGCTCAAGCATAAGGAAACATGAAGGCTTCAAAGGTATTAGTATCAGCACCTCTCTGACAGCATGGTGGGAGTATCTTAAAATGACAGAGTCTTCACTAGTACCATGCAGACGCACACCTATCTGGAATAATCCTGATATTTTGCAAAATAATAAAATGATGAACCTTCCGGACTGGAAAAACAAAGGAATCCTATACCTGGAACACATATATGAAGGATTGGACTTCATCCCATTTAATAGAATAGTCTCCCAATTTGGAATAGATAAGAATAGCTTTTTAGAATATCACCAAATTAAATCTGTAGTAAAACAAAAATTCAAGCTCAATAAAATAGAATTACAAACACCACCAAGGGTATTAGACTTCTATAATCTCAAACCCCCCAATCTACTGTCTAAAGTATATAAGACACTGTCCAAAATAGATGATAGAATAGTAATCCCTATTGAAAAATGGGAGGTGGATCTATCAATCAGCTTTGACCAGAACTTCTGGTCCCAAACTTGTTTAAAAACTTTTAAAATGATCAGACACTCCAATTTACAATTAATTCAGTACAAAATTCTACACAGAGTACACTATACAGGTCATCAGATGTTCAAGATGGGGTTTGTGTCATCTGACACCTGTACACACTGCACAAACAACATTCCTGACAATTACATTCATGCACTGTGGTCCTGTCCACCTGTCCAGGAATTTTGGGGTAGAGTGTGTGAAGACCTGTCAAAGTCTCTGAAATGTCATATCCCAACCGCCCCCTCTCTTTGTTTACTGGGAAACCTGGACAATGTCCCGATTGAAACATCTGTGGTTCACGTGGTTCTGACTGCCATATGCGTCGCTAAGAAAACTATCCTCTTGAATAGGAAAAAAAGAGAAACTCTCTGCATTAACCAGTATAGAAATCTTTTATTAGATCATATTACACTTGATATAGCCTCTGCTTCCACTTCAGATCAATCTCTCTGGGCTCCTTTGATCGGTTCCATCACATAGCGAGGGTGGGGGGCCGTTGATGTTGTCCTGCGGGATGGTGTGGGTAGGTGGGGGGGTGGGGGGTCTGAGTTTGGAGTATCCGGATGTTCCCTGGAGGTGGGTTCACTGGGGGTGTCTGGGACTGGGGGGCCGTTGCCCCCCTCTGGAGGTGTTTGGGTGTCCTCGGGGGGTGGACTACTGGCGGTTGTGAGTGGGGCCCCTTGGGGATCTTGGCGGCAGCCATGGGTCACTGCCTGGCAGCTGTATTGCCCCTGGGAGGGTCTGGGTGGGGGCCTGGGGGCTCGGGGTTTGGGGGTGGCCGGCCCCGTGTGGGGATTTGGGCAGGGCCTTGGGGGTCGGGTCCTGACATGTATGCTGCCGGGAAGAAGGCAGGAACACGCAGCAGTGCCTGACCCGGGTTCGGGGGCCTCAGGTAGACCTTGGCTCCTCTGCCGTTCCATCACAGGGGAGGGGGAGGTCCAGGAGGGGGAGGACCCAACCTTACCTGGATGTCCCATGTCTTATATATTCTGGAAGTTGTGCAAATGCAGGGATGGGCATATTCTGCTGGGATGGGGCTGGGTTGGTGCCCTCGGACTCCGTGAGGCTCTGTAATGCTGCTGCTTTGGGCCCTGGCAGGATGGGCTGGGGTCTCCATGCCCTGGGTGCCAGTTGACAACAGAGGTGCCTATTGGGGCCAGTAGGGGAGCTGGCTCCCTGGAGGGCTTAGCCCAACCAGCCATTCCTCCCCATCCCCGCATATTTCTCTCCTCCTGCTCCCTCACATCATCACACAAACATAGAACATTGGACATAGGACCTTGGGGGGTGGGCAAGTCAGAGAGTGCGGGTATGGACCCCATTTCCGCATTCCTGTGGCAACCTGTCCCCCAATTTTATTTGCACCTTATACACTTCCACTGACGACATTCCACACAAACACACACTTAGGGCCTTGGGAGTGAGCACATTCAACGACATTTGGCAGGGGGATATCTCAGCCTCCTCCCGTGTGCCAGTGCCCACTTCCAATTTTAAACTGCACTTAGACACCGAGGGCTGAGGGTGTAAGTGGGGTGGTGCGGTGGCATCAGCTGGCATAGGCCGGATGATGCCCGCACTGCCCTCTCACCACAGCCATGGAATACACCTCATGATCACACAACACTATATTGGAGCAGGCGGAGGGAGACTAGGGGTCTTAGCCACCTCTGTTGTTGCTTGGCTTCCTGGGGCTCGAGGCTAGGAGGGAGATCTGGCCGTCTGGGGTGGTAGATTGCTGTGCTGAGCGTTGGGCGCGGGGGGGGGGGGGGGCTGCTCATTAGTACCCCAGCAGAAAGGGTCAAACTCTGGTTTCCGGTGATGTTGTACCCAATGTGCAGCAGTACCGGGACCAGAGTGAATAGGGTGTGTATGGGGAGCATGAGTGGGTGTCCGGTGTGCATTTTTGTAAGTCTTTGGTTGTATGTGTATGTGTGAGCATGAGGGAGGGAGTGTATGACTGTGTTTGTGTATGACTGTATATGTCAGGTGGGGCCTTTGACTCCTCCCCTCTCCTGGAACTTCTTTTGATGATATAGATCTTCGTCCCCCCTCCCCCTGCCACACCTGGTGTGAGGGGTTGTGCCTTGGTCTGCCTGAGTGTTCGTGGCAACCGGGTCTGGGGGTTTAAGATTTTGGCATCTGCCTGATAGATCCCGGTGGCTGCCTGGTGGGGTCTGGGTCCCTGGGCTCTGCTGGGTCCCCGGCGGGGGTGGTAGCTCCTGGGTCCCGGGTCGCTGGGTCCCGGGCTCGGCCGGCTAGGGGGTGGGAGGCTGCGGGCGGGCCTGAGGGCTTGCCGATGATGTCTCCCGGGACTCTGCCGGCTGCTGGTTGTGGCCCCCCGGGGCGATCCTCTGTGCCTCTCGAGGGGGGCGGGGGCCTTCCTGGTTGCAGTCTCCTTGGGGTTCCTGTGTTCTGGGGCAGCGCCTGGATCTCTGAGACTTGGAGCTCCCCCCCGTCTCCTGCGCATCTTTGGGGGGCGGATCTGTGGTCCCTCACACTCTCTGTTGGACGCTCCTATAGAGAAACCTTAAATAAACAAGCGCGTGTACACACACAGGTGCTCACATGGTGCTCTCAAAAGTATGGGCTTGGGCACGTTCAACACAGGTCTTAAGACTATGGTGGGCACTTAATGCACTGTGATTTATTATCGTGATTCTTAAGTTAAGCAATGTTGATTATATATTTCCTCATCAAGTTGACGCAGTGATAGCTTGATCTTGTTGTATTGTTGTTGTGTCCCATTTTTTTGCCCTTTTGCTTTTTTTTTTTGTCTTTTTCTGCAGGTCTAGAAACAGACTCTTGTTCATTATTGTTTATTTTTGTGGATCCCCCCCTCCCCATCTTTTCTTTTCCTTTCTCTTTCACCTCTGTCTCCGTGTCTGGTCGGAATTACAAAGCATTCAACAACAATAACAATAAAGTTTTAAGTATCAGGCGTGACATTAAAAGCAGACGCTTTAATGCTCCACCTGAGAGTAAATCTGTAAGGCTTGTTACCAGCATTCAGACATCAATTCTGCTTGCTTCACAGCCAGACAGGACACGGTAAAAAAAAAAAAAAAAAAAGAAAGGATATTGGGTTAATTTTGAGCTAACAATGCTAACAGTGAATTAAAAGCAAGTAGTCAGCTAAAAAAATATCAAGCTACTTTTTCCAATGACCAACCACTCAATATCACAGTGAAATGTATTTATCTATGTAACAGCTTACTATGTATGACTTGTATGACTCTCAATTAGAAAGAGGTCTTTGGCGCTGATCTGTGGCTGTCAAAAGTTAGTTAGAGCGGGCTTGTTTGTTTTGATGAATGGACTGCAGTACCCATATCTGACCAGAGGGTTACCTTATGCACCTATAAATCATCTTATTGACCTTAAAGAAGCAAAGTGACTCATCTCACAGCCTTTTAAAGACAAACATGCTTGTGGAATTGAATTATTAAAGAACAGGACACAAAAAGACAACTTTTCTTTATTCTGCTGATGTATATAAGGTCTGATATTGGTGCATCCTTTTGACTGTTGTCTATCTGATTTGATCAAACATGACAGAATTTTTTTGCAGACGTTCAACTTTGCTGCTCCTTTACCATTCTCCCAGATTCTGATTTATTTTTCATTTGGCAGATACAGAGCCTTTTTAAATCTTCTTAATGATGCTGTATTTGTTTGTGGCCCTTTTAAGGTCAAAGGTCATGTACAGGCTGCTTTCAACAGCTCTTCAGCTGAGCATTTTAGTGAAAATGCATTTATTTGTCATAGTTAAGTACTACACAATCTTGTGCTGGGATTTCACACCCTTCAGAGAGGACCATACCAACTGATGAAAGTTGCATATTGGGACCCCACTGTGGGTCGCCCAGAACTACACAGGAGATCTTGAAATGATTCTCAGAAATAGAAATAAAAAATCGTTCATGATGCTGTAATTCTAGTACAAGCCAACCAACACCGTGGTAACACAATGAGTACTGAAAATCCTACTGCTCAATTTGAGCGTAGTCAACTGATGAAGGACCAACAGCATCTTGGTACAACCAGAACTCTCACAAAACAAATGTCTTTACTTATAATGGATTTTATTTAATTTATCCTTGAAATGACGGGGGTTGTTTGAAGAAACAGGATAATATGGAATATGGAATTGTCCCATCACTGATGTCTTCTTATTAAATCTATATTGAACCAGTGATTGACAGATTTGAGGAGATTAAGTTGATTTTATTTTCCTTTAAAAACAATTAATTGTAAATAAAATGATAAAAGTCATATATGATGTTTTGGCCAACACACTGGAGATGGGAGTCTTAATAAAGACATTATAAAGAAAATGATGTTTTTATGGCTTTATTTGGACCAGTAATGCATGTTTGGGTTAGTGATTTGGAAAGGTTTGGATTTTAAAACTTTAACTTTTAATCATTAGTGTGGAAAAAGCAGTGAAATGGGTAAAATCAGCTCATTAGAGACAAACTGATTAAGTTTCTTTTTGCAGAGCAGCCTGTGAGTGTGTATTAATATGAACGCTAAGATGAAATAAATTCTTATGAAATCTGTATTGCAGACAGCTAGCTGGACTTATCCAGCATTAAAAATAGTCTCTAGAAGATTTTATGGTGAGACTGTTTTTTATGAGATGGGAATGTGTTTCTACGAGGCAACTTTAATAATGAAATAGCTGATGTAATTCACTCTTAAAACTCCTGACAAGCTCAAGAGACCAGTGTTCTACAACTCAAATGTGACAGATAACATCTGTTAGCAGTGGAATCCTTTTCCTGTTCCACATTTTCAGCCTGTTGTTTACTGATGTACTTTTTGTAGTGTCTTATCTCTTCTCTCTGATGGACGCTAAAGTCTGTGAAGTTTTGAGCAAGGAGGTAAAAATGAGACAGTAAAAAAATAAATAAAGACTGGGATAGATTACAGCAGTTTGATGTGAACAAAATAATGGAGTTTAGGTGGAAACAGCAAGAAAATTGAAGTGAAATATTTTTGGGTTATTTGTTTGGATTTAGGCATATCCAAAGTGTAGCTATAGCGGCCCGTTTGGGTGATTTTGTGCAGTGGGAAATTGATATTGATCAACACTTTGTAACATTTCTGTGGTCATATTTTACAAATTTGTCTATTTTTGAGCATTAAAAATAAAAAAATAAAAAATAACAACTAATTTAGCATTTCTTAAAAAAAGGAAATAACATTTATATTGCTGCAGAGGCTTTCACTTTGAAAACTTTGGTCCCACTAGAGAGTTTGGATATCCCTGACATGTGATGTTTTTTTTTTTTTTTAAATAAATTCTGGCCTAGTTTTTGTTCAATTTTTATTGATTGCTTTTACCCAATGTTGAGACCATTAAGGACCAGATTTTAATTTTACTGTGATGGATATACAAAAAATAAAAATAAAAGCAGGACATCAAGCTAAAGGGCTCGTTTCCACTGTCAGAACTTCTGGGTAATTTTACCAGACCTTTGCAGCATGTGTGTGTCTCCGTGTCAATGGGCCGGCTCAAAAAGACCAGTTTTCCGCAACATTTCAGCGTCTAACATAATACCTGAACTGGAGTATGTACTAAAGGCCAGTAGTGTCGCTGGGCAGAACTTGTTGTTAACTTGTGCTGATTGGTTTTAATGCAGTTGGCAATTGGGCATGTAGCCAAACAAGCAGCAATTGTAAACTTGGAAGAGTTACTGGCAAATTCAATTCAATTCAATTCAATTCAATTCACTTTTATTTATACAGTGCCAAATCACAACAAGAGTGCCTTGTGCAGTGCCTTGAGAGTCATCTCAAGGCACTTCACATAATAAACATTCCAATTCAGGTCAGTTCATTAAGCCGATCAGAAATAAAATGTTTCCTATACAAGGAACCCAGCAAATTGCATCAACTTTATTGTATTTATCCTAGTGAATCTATTGTTAAACGGATAAACTAGTAGTAGCACATCCAACGTCAAGGAAACAAAAGGTTATTATCAGGAGAGGGAGAATGTTTAAGTGGTTAGCAGCAGTGTGCTAGACGATGGCCCCCTCCATGAGGCCACCGCAGCTCAGCAGAACATCACCGTAGCTTCCTCTGGGGAGAAAAACACTTACAGAAAAAATAAAGTTAACAGCTTAAATAGCAGAAAATAGTACAGTTAAAGAGCAGATAGTAGAAGAAAGCAGTAGAGTGTGAAAAGTGGTCAGTGTATCCTCCAGCAGTCTAAGCCTATAGCAGCATAACTACAGAGATAACTCTGGATAATCTATCCTATTTAGATGGAGGCATGTTGGAGTCAGGGCAAGGGAGAGCCGTCTTTATCGACTGTACACTCCACCTCCCTCTACTCCCCCACTTGTCCAGATCTAGGCTAACATCAGATTTTAACCATAAGCCCTATCAAATAAAAATGTTTTAAGCCTATTCTTAAAAGTAGACAAGGTGTCTGCCTCAAGGACTAAAGCTGGGAGCTGGTTCCACAGGAGAGGAGCCTGATAACTAAAAGATCTGCCTCCCATCCTAATTTTAGATATTCTGGGAACCACCAGTAAACCTGCAGTCTGAGAGCGAAGTGCTTGGTTAGGAACATATGGAACAATCAGATCACTGATGTATGATGGAGCTTGATTATTAAGAGCTTTTTGTGTGAGAAGAAGGATCTTAAAATCTATTCTGAATTTAACAGGTAGCCAATGTAGGGAAGCTAAGACAGGAGAGATATGATCTCTCTTTTTAATTCTCATCAGAACTCTAGCTGCAGCATTTTGGACAAGCTGAAGACTTTTAACTACATTCTGTGAACTTCCTGAGAGTAATGGATTACAGTAATCCAGTCTTGATGTAGTAAATGCATGAACTAGTTTTTCAGCATCACTCCTGGAAAGGATGCTTCTAATCTTAAAAATATCCCGAAGGTAGAAAAAGGAAATCCTACAAACCTGTTTAACCTGGGATTTGAATGGCATGTCCTGTTGAAAGATAACACCAAGGCTCCTTACTTTGTTCTCGGAGATTAATGTAATGCCATTCAGGTCAGGCGATTGGCTAAGCAATTTCCTTTTCTGTATTTCTGGTCCAAAGATGAAAACTTCCGTCTTGTCTTGATGTAAAAGCAAAAAGTTTAGAGTCATCCAATTTTTTATGTCCTCAAGACAAGCCTGTAATCTACCCAACCGATTAGGTTCATCAGGGTTAATGGATAAATATAACTGAGTATCATCAGCATAACAGTGGAAGTTTATCCCATGCTGTCCAATGATTTTACCAATTGGGAGCATATATATAGTAAAAAGAATTGGTCCAAGCACTGAACCCTGTGGTACTCCACAAGTAACCCTGGAGTATGAAGAAGATTTGTCATGTACATTTACAAAATGAAATCTGTCAGACAGGTAGGATTTAAACCAGCCTAACGCTGTTCCTTTGATCCCTACAACATGTTCAAGTCTTTCTAAAAGAACATTGTGATCAACTGTGTCAAAGGCAGCACTGAGATCTAACAAGACTAGAACAGACACAAGATTCTTATCTGAGGCCATGAGAATATCATTTGTAACTCTCACTAATGCAGTTTCAGTGCTGTGATACTCTCTAAAACCAGACTGAAATTCCTCAAACAGAGCATTAGTGTTTAAATGCTGACATACTTGGATGGCCACTATTTTTTCCAGGACTTTGGATAAAAATGGAAGGTTAGATATTGGTCTATAATTCATTGGGTCATCTGGATCCAGAGAAGGCTTCTTAAGTGAAAGTTTGATTACAGCAACCTTAAAATCTTGTGGTACATACCCATTTACTAAGGATAGATTGATTATATCTAGAATGGGGGCAGTAACCAAAGGAAATGCATCTTTAAATAATTTGGTTGGGATTGGATCTAAAACGCAAGTGAAAGGTTTAGATGAAGCTAATATTTTTGATAACTCTGAAAGCTCAACGGTTCAAACACAGATGAGGTTCTACAGTAAGGAAAAGGGAAAAAATAATCATTTTACTGCTTTAAAATCACGGTTTCTATGCTCCAAACTAAGGTTGTGCTATAAATAAAACTTTTCCTACAGCGTCACTCCAAAAGATGATACATTTGTGACGTTTTGTGGGCCTGACACACACTGCACTGAGCGATCCACCAAACAATCATTCTTACTCAAGCCCCTTTTAGAAAACAATGCTGCCAATTTGCCGCAACACAGAGCCGGCATCAGGGAGCTTTAGGTTGTTTATAAGCGATCAGACCGTGGTGGTAATGTGACTTAATCATGTCCTTTTCACAAAAGATTACGCGATGGTGGTATTAAGGGGGTATGGGGTGGTCCCAGCCCTGCCGCAGACTTCCATTTATCTTGGACATAACTTACATTTTATTGCCATCAAGGCCGCGCTCATTACGTTTTTTTAACAAGTTGCTCCTGAAGGTTTCGGTCCTCCACAGTCCTTGTGCAGCTTCTGGTGAACTGACCTCCCGCTCTAACGAAGAAGCTCCTGGAGTGCTGCATCGCTCTCGTTTGCCATCTCAGCTGATTCTGATTACAAAAGCAAAACTTACGGCCCGTGTTTACTTTGATTTTATGACACCATCCTCTGTTGCACCAATTCATACATTCATAAGTGTGGCACCAATGCCTCAAAATTCTCGCATTGCCATGCCGCCACAGAGCATTTATAAGACACATCGTTGCGGCAGTGTTACTCTGATTTGCCGGCATGGTGTGCCTTTTAAAAAGGGCTTCAGTTTGCTGACCCAGACAAAAAGGGTTCCACATAACATTTTGTTGATTTTCAAATGTCACTGGTCATTTGAGTCATCAATCAACAATAAACTGTTCTGCAATTGTTTCGAGCTATGCCTGTGATAATAGGGGGCAGTACTTGTGACTTATCAGCCAATGGCTGATGAATTTGCCCCAGCAGAGGAGGGGTAACCCTTCACGTATTGGTTCAATAAGATGTCAAAAAAAAGTTTGTAGCAACACAAATACACTAAAGGGGGTTATGATAGATGCATTTGAGGGAAATCTGAATTTTTTTCTGCAGTAAAATATGTTTGATTGCGAATGTAAGGCTTGTTGAAAGGCTAACAACTTTTTGGAGTACTTTTGTTGGAAACTTTTGAATGTAAAAAGACCATTTTATTGTGGATGGAAGTGTTTGAGTCAATGATATGTAAGTTGGACATTATTTTGAATTCCCAAGTTTGAGAAAAATGTTTACTCTGTCTATGCTTACATCCTTGCTTGCCACATGTCATTGGCCAAAAGGATGCTGATTTGACATGGAAGTTTGTAATGTCCCAGCTGTGAAATAAATTCAAAGGCATAAACCAATAATGCTAATAAAAAACAATAGGCAAAGGGTTCGGAGCATTGCCGATGGTCGATTATTTCGTCCAATCGCCCAACGTCACTCCCAACACCCAAAAATTCAGTGGAATTTCCCCCAGAATACAGTAATTTACAGCACTTTGTGGTCTCATAGAGCACTGTAAAAAAAGCTATGCTTCTTCTTATCTTTGAACGGTCAGACAGTCACTCCTGGTCCCCTGAATGCACTAAATTACCACGTGCTTTGACAAAGTAAAACTTGTAATGCTATTAATGTCAGTGGATGCCTATTAGCGCTTATCAGTGATGTCATTTACTACCAACATGGCTGCAATATGCTGATGTTTTAGCAAAATCCTGGAAGGGATGATTTTTTTATGGAGACAAAATGACTGAGTACCTAGCCATCATATTTTCCCCCTCCACTTCCCCCCTCCCAGAAATTTCCCAAAACTCTTACAGTCGAAACATAACCTCCTCTAACTACGACTCAATATGTGGTTGCACTCTTCAGGAATGACCTTTCGCATCCACACCAGGACAGTGTGTGGTGGAGTGACACGTAACCAGCGCCAGTCAGCTGTAAAAACATCTTAACACTGCAAGGACCCTCTAAAATAAGAGGCTACAAGGCTTTGGACAACAGACGCTGTTCTTTTTTTTTTGTTGATCATTGTTCTCCAGGGCAAGGCTGAGGTTCAGGGTGGTACTGGCGTGGGGGGGGGGGGGGGGTCAGATCTCAAATTGTTGCATCGAAAGCCAATGAAAGGGCATTCATCTGTAATTGCTCTTGTGCCTTAAACCTGCTAAATGATTTGAAGGAGGATGAAAAATACATGTGAAAATCGATGTGTTGCAGCTGCTACCTTATTTTTTGGCAAGGAAAAAGATCGCAGAGATTAGAAGACAAATATACAACAACGTCTGACTATAAAGAGAAATGAGACTGTGCATATGACTTCCAGTTTTTCCCTCTGTCTGTTGCCAGTTGAGTTGATAAAACATAATCCACTGTTTCCTCTGAATGTGATGTGAGAGCTTACAAATTTGGAATGCATCGTTTGGATCATTTAGTATTTGGAACAGGTTCACATTTGAAGAGGGTATTTGAACCAGAACCTTAAGAGACACTGCTAGGCTCATCTCGTGCCAAATAGGGCATTTATAAAGGGTTGGCACAGACCCTGCAGAGCAAAGGCTGGCAAAGGCATGTTGCCTGCATTGTAGTGCCAACTAAGGGTTTTGTTTGGCATGTGTCTCTGTAGTATGGCTTGTCTCCTGCAGAAAACTGGCCCAAACACAACTTAGCTCAGCTTGCAGAAGCATCACCAAAAGTGATAAATGAAAAAAAATTATCTTTTTTTTGGACTGATTATAAAAAACACAGGAAAAGGGATATATGTGAAGAGAAAATGAAAGATAAAAGAAAAACTCTACGATGTTTATTCTCTATATTCTTGACAATTAGCATAAAAACAATGAGGAAAGTTAAACATACTGTAAAACTTCAGTAATAAACCATACGTGAATGCTTATTTTCCAAAAAATGTCTCTGAATTTGGCTGCCTTTCCGAGAGACTCTGACACCCAAAGCAGGTGCTGCGTGCACATTTCTCACGGAGCCTCTTATAATAAAAAATAAGCTCAAGAATCCATTCAGGGACATCAGAAATGTTTGAAATTCAGACGAGTGCAATTTCTGTCCTGCAACAGCACCGAACAGGAAGCCAGAGCAAAACAAAGCTAAAGTCCTTTAGTGTGCCTCGTTTAAACTAGCTATAAAGGCCTATTTTAGGAGGAAATTATAAAAAATGGAGGGAGGAGGTGCTGAAAACAATGCATTTTAAAGGAAGCTCTTTCTCTCTCCCCCAGTGTGTCTTTATCTGTCACTCAAAGCCGGCAATGTAAACACATATTATGGGGGAAGACAGAGGGGTTTCCATAGCCACAGTTTTAAATGGCGCTGACGTGCTGAACACAAAACCTTCTTCCCCTCCCTATGTGTGTGTGTGTGTTTTCATTTGCTGTTGGAGAAATTTAGGTTGTGCAGATAACACTTGGGCTTCTTCTACTGAATAGTAAGTAAGAAAAGGGAGAATAAGAGGACAGGAGAGTGCCTGCTAGACTCAGAGGGAAAATATCCCTCACACACATACGAGGCAGTTATGCAGAAACACAGATTTAATGTAAGGCTTGGCTCTCTGGTTATGAGCGAAGGAGGGAGGAAAACTCTGGTGTGGAGTATCAGGAAAGCCACGAGAGGAGGCGGAAGCTGAATCTAATCAAGAGAACCAGGGTGGAGCACTCAGGAGAAGCTTGGAGGAAGACTGCTTTTACAAGGAGGACTTCAATTGATTAGATTGAGCATCTTCGTGGATGCTCTTCCTGTCCCCCCATTAGTGTAAACAGTGCTGTGATACATTGAATTAACAAGCTGGGACCTTTGGGAAATCAGGTGTCTCAGCTATAAATTGCCCCCCCCCCCATGATTTTTATTGTTTCAAGCTTACTAAGACAATTTTTATTAAACCATGTTAACTGGAATCGTGGGTTTTCAGCTTCTAAGCTGTGATTTCAAAAGCCCCTTTTCACTTAGATTAATGCATTACATCATTTTAAATAAGCACTTATTGATTGAAGCCGTTGGCTAGAAATTTAACACACTCTTTGGTTTCTGAATCAGCGCAGATGAATTGTATTACAGCTAGAAATCCATGTAAAAACAGCATTAGGCTAATGCTATTTGTTCAATGAATCACCACTGGATGCTCAATTCAGCAGCCGCTCGTTCTCCCTTGGGGCTCTTCACTTTGGCGATTCACAAAACGAGAAGAGTGTAAGCAAGAAGCACTGTTCATCAGCACAATACGCAGCGTGAAAAGGGACTGCGAGTCACGCAGAGTCACATTAAAGCGCTCTCCGAAAACCTCTGATTCTGTTTCGTCTGTCATCTCTGCTGGGTACCAGGTAGGAACCCTTAAATGTGGCTTCTCACCCACCGCTTAATCTGGCCCAGAATCACATTCAGTGACAGGTGCACAAAGCTGTCCAGTGAGCGCAACAAGGCTCTGCTATTATGTAACCACTGACAGCTGGGCCTTTCAAAGGAGGGGTGAACCCTTATCCATGTGGCAGCACTTTGTGTCAGCTAGATGTGGCAGTCAAGAAAGAGCCTGGGTAGAGAAAGGGAATTATCAGAACAGAAAGGGTTGGTCCAATAAAACATGTGCAGAGTGGAGTGGTACAAATAAAAGATTTAATTTTTTTAATCAAATGTCACCAAAGGTGCTGTGTCATCAGTAGACTTTCCTGTCAGCATGAGGATTGTGTCCTCAAATGTGTTTTTTTTAGTTAAATTACATATTTGCATAACTTTGGCTCAAAGGGGAATAAAATAAAAGCATCTTAACCTGAAAACAAATATTTCCAGTTGAACTGTATCCAGATTGATCCAAATGGACAATAAAAGAAAAGTGGAAACAAACTCTTGCATTGGTAATGTCTCCCGTTCGCCATTTCTTTGAAACGGTGGCAAATGTCAGTGAACACAGAGGCACCCAAATGTTTGATTAAACTGTGCATTGTCTCCCTTTAGGCCCACAGAGCTTTGATGCTGTGAACACACAGCAGAGCCAAAAGGAGCCCAGAATAGCAGAGGGATAATCGACAGACGGTGTGTTGGTTTTGTCACCCTTTCCAAATAATTCCCTGTTGTTACAGAGAAGAATTGCTGTCAATGGCGACATTCCACGGATAAAGGGGCTACAGAAATTGTACAAGGTGAAGGACATGGGTGTGGACGGTGCAGATTTCAACATGTCTGTGGTCACATGAGCACATCTTTAACCATGAACAAGTATTTACCAGAGATGTAACTGGAACCTGGAAGTTGAAGTGAGTACAAAAGATCCGCGCCCTAGTGGCTGGTTCCAGCGCAAGTTTTAAGTCCAACCCTCTCAATTAAAACAAATGGACCTCTATCCAGTCTTATCTTGCTGCAATATGGTTGAATATTCATTCTTCATATATGTTTAGCAGTAACTTTTTTTATTTGGCACGTAAAAATAACAAAAACAATTAATTTGTGTGGGAGAGCAGGTGGCTCTTCCAGTCTCAAATCTTGAATCAGTGAGTCTTGTTTCAATTTTGCAACATGGTAGTACTCGAAAACTAAATACAATGGCTCCCATCGGTCTCTGCGCCTTCAAGGTTATCGTTTAAGGTCTCTACGTATTTCTTTTTATAATAAATTTGCTTTGATCTCTTGTATCGATGACTTTCTGGTGAGTCGTTTTCTTTGGGGAAAAAGCTCTTGCACTCCTGTTTAAGAAGGTTAAAGTTTGTCAGAGAAGTGGGCGGTGGAATCGACAAGATTACAAATCTGACTCATTAATATTCATTAAATGCAAATAACTAGCTGCTGATTGGCTAATAGCAACGCAACTCTTCTGCTGCCTTTGTTTGCTTTTCTTCCTTGAGTAAAAATTACTAAATTGATGTGTTCTCTCCACAAATAAGACAAGTCCAATCATATTCCACCATATTGTGAAGCTGCTATTGCCGATGGTTAGCTTCTACTACCGAGATGTGCTCTGCTTGCCAGGCAAGCCAGGCTATATCACCAAATAAATATATTACTTAGTCTGGGAATGCTCCATTGATGGATCTTGGTCATGGGGCGGGTTCTACCATTGTCTTTCTAACAATCTCTGCATGTTACTAGGCAATGAACAACGCGACATACTCACCACAACAGATGTCAGTAAACAATACATCCTTTTTCTAAATAAAGGACTTAAATACATAGATCTGTTCCTGATTCTAATAAAGCCCAAGTCCAAATAGTCCAAAATTGATGTAAAAGCCATTTCAAATGAGCTGTTGCCATATTTTTCTGCTCCGTCGCACCATCTTGCCCACCAGAGGAATAGAGGGCCCTGATTGGCCCACCATTGTGGACATGTGAAAACTCTATAGAGAACTGTGACTGGCCAGCCAGAATGCTTCTAGGCAGGGGCGGATGTAGGACTGAAGAAGATCCGGGGCTTAACACACACACGCACGTGCGCGCGCGCACACACGCACGTGCGCACACGTGACACGCACTAGTCAACATCATATATATATATATATATATATATATATATATATATATATATATATATATATATATATATATATATATATATATATATATATGTCTTGTACCACATAATTTTTAATCTGAAGCTACATATTAAGCATTTTCAGGGCAGAGTATTGTTCCTGTTAGTGTTTAGTGTGAGATGATAGTAAATATTCCCTTTCTTTCTCCAACAACTTTACCTGATAGTAAGCTAACTTTAGGCAAACCAGCAGCACAACAAATATTTTCAAATAAGACTCACAAACCTGAGTCAACACCAGTCTCATCAAAGCTGGGGTTCTGTCGTTGTACTTTTGGTCTAAAAAACGTCCTTATGTCCATCTTCACTCATGCGTTTCAGGCAGAGAGTGTAGAAGAAGCCGGCTGCTGAAGGGCTTCTTCTTCAGTGGTGGATGCTCAGGCAGGCTGTATACAAACTACTGCCAGCTGTGCCCTCTCTGTTGGACTTTGGTACTGCATGTTACTTCCGCGATTTAGATCCGGGGCTTATCATGAAAGATCCGGGGCTTCAGCCCAAGTAGCCGGGCCTAACGCCGCCCCTGCTTCTAGGGTCCGCATAGATTCCAATGCAACATTCCTAGACCACACTTTGCAAAGCAAGATTTTGGTCTAGTTCATAGGCTAGCGCTCTGCTCTTTCCTGGCCGTAAAATGAAAATTGCTTACCCCAGTCACAAGCCAAGATGGGTTAGGCCATGAATGCTAATTTTTCCTGTGACTAAGAAGAGACTGTCTTTTTCCAACCCGATCATTTTCCGAACTCTTTCTACAACTAAGCAGGCAAAGAGGGTTAAAGATCATTTTCATGTTCATCAAGCATATGCAACTCTGAGTGACTGATCTTATTTAAAAAAAGAACAAGATTATTTTTCACTGAATGAGACATTTAACAAAACTGGGTTTTGTTTCACTATGCATATTTCATACCTAAGGGTATGCATAATATTATAAAATGCTAAATCAATATTTAACCAGGAAAATATTTCATAAAACCATATTGCTGAATAAGTAATCCTTCAAAATAAATCAAGGTCAATTCTATTGATATCATTAACTAACAGATGGACCTATTATTTTAGGGGGAAAACAATTCGGATTGCATTTTTAGACTTTTTGACACAATGTAAATAACTGCCACATTTCCAGTGTGTCTGAATTTGACTCCTAAACGACTCACTGTCATACAATTCATTACATTCTCATTTTCACCAGTAAAACCCGTTTACTTGGCTGTGTATCTGCTGTTTGGTGCTCAGTTGAGCTACAGATTGTCTAGATAGAGGTCATAGTACAGCAACCGTCCTCTATCACCCTATCACGCAGGTGGTGAGAGGCTAGAAATAACAAAACTATGTGTGTAAATAGAAGGTTTGACTGCCATACTTTAGCAGAATGTGTCTGTAAAATAATGTATCCCTCTGCTAGACACTTCTTCATTTTTACACTTTTAAAACATGCTTTAGCTTAAGAAAAAATCTAACTCCAGTCCGAGTTTTCCTCGCAACCGGAGACTCAATTTACTGTGTGCTTTCAGCTCCGCAGCACTCACTGGCAACCTTCCGGATCCTTCCGCGGCTTACTTGTGTGTGCGTGTTTGGTGTTGACTGTTGTTTCAGCCACAAACCACAAAGTTTCTGCCCAGAACCGTGCGCAGAAAACACACAGTCAAACACAATGAAATATTTACTTAGGATGTTTCATTCACGGGATACTGAACACGAGGCGTTTCAACATACGCATAGCAAGCTAGGGGGAACTTGGTGCACTATTTAGTCCCAGCTGTCCTGTCTTTCCAACGCATACAATACATTCCTGTGTCGTTCCGCGGTGTGAGAAGGCTCTGCCTGCCTGCCGTTCCTGTAAACTCCCGCCTCTGCTCAACGGGCAGAGGGACACAGCCGGGGGACAGAAACAAAATGGAAAAGCCCTTTAAATGGTCCACAATTCACCTCTTACTCCATTTCTGAGGGCGCATCAAGTTTGCTGCCTCTAATCTGAGCAGAAATCACCCGGCAAATCTACGATTCACTCCCAGCACATGGCAAGAAATTTCAGTTTACACAATTGTGTCTGACAACTCATAAAACCGAGTCTAAAAGGAAACATGACAACAGTTATTATAATGTAGCCTGGTTGTCAACAGATCAAAATATCTTAAACAAACATTTTCATTTATCTTATTTTAGATTTTCTGCTGTTTTATCCAGATTATCTAATAAAATTCCAATGTATGATTCTGCTGGATTTTTCTGTCAAAATTCAGGCTGGTGCCTTTCACCCTTTACATAAAAATTTTAAAATATATTTTTTCAACACTCTCTTTGAGTAATCATTATTAATACACATTGTTGGTAGCTTGTGGCTATGATGAATGTCACAAAAACTAAATAGAAAAAGAGAATAGGTTGATAGCCACTACCATCTTCACCCTATTAGGTTTTACTGTTTTAGCAGAAACGTGACTCAGAGTACTTTTGAATTTTTTTCCCAAACCCTTATCAGTTTCGATCTCAAATGTCAATTAATTTATGATTTTAATATGTGTGGGATGACCAATGCTTCAGTAGCATATAGACTGCGTAAGAAAACCAGATTCCACTGCCCCTAAGTGACAGTTTATGGTCCTTGATTCGGTTTGGCTCAAGATTGCCAGGCAACAGAACTACCCCCGAGTCCTGAATGAATCAGCCATCTGTTCCATAGCCCGGTAAAACTGAATTAATTTGACACAGGGCCTAATCCTGGAATTCAGCCGTAGGTTGATTTTTTTTTCTTTAAACCAGAGTAACCAAAAAACTAGGTTGCATCAAAGGTCACGATGTGGCTTGAGAGGATTTTAGGTCCCTTTGAGTACAATTATGGGATGCAGAAAACTTTAATCTAAAAGAAAATACGAAAAAGACAAAAATTAATGGAGGTAGTTATTTGGGTTTACTCTAATAATGCATCCTCATCCCTGCTGGGCAGACTGAGTGCCTAAAAAAGAATGATCTAAATGATTCAGGTGAAGTGCTACAACCAGCTCCCGTCTGCCCGTCAGTGACCTTTCTACAAAACGTCTCTTGACCTGCTGCACACTGAGGGCAGGGCATTTAACTCACACAACATCCTCTCTGCTTCATGCCTGTTAAACCTATAAGAGTTGTTTCGCCCTCTGATGCACGTGCCACCACAATACCCACTGAGAGGGGAAGGAGGCTTGTGGGATCAACGCCGTGACCCCAGGGATGTGTGTGTGTGTGTGTGTGTGGGGGGGGGGGGGGTCTTTTTGTGCGGCGCCAAGCTTGGATCCCATTTTCCAGCCATGGCACAAATCGTGTTGCTGAACATGAGACACGCTTGTGGGCTGAAGGAGCTTTGATTAAAGCAAAGTGATAAAAACAGAGCTGATCGGGAGGTGACGGCTGCACCTAGAAGAAAGGTTCACTAAAGGATGGATCCCACTTTTTTCTTCATTTGAAAGGGATGCAAAAGGACCAGTGTTGACACTGACAAATCGACTAATACTGCGACAGCACTAAGGACAGTTCCAGCCTATGTCTCTGTTGCGGATGCTGTAAAAGCCTGATAATCTGTACGTTCTTTTTCATCTTAGATGTTGTCTGATGGGTCACACATAGCAGCGATCAGCAGGGCCTTCTAATTGTCCGGGTGTCTTATCCATCCAGGAAGCTGTGGGAAACTTTTTCAAAGTTTTTGTTATTATTGTTGTCCGTTTACATAAAACATGACATCCCGAAGAGAATTCCATGAATAAAAAAAAAAATCCAGTTTCTATATTTAAATTAAACTTCTCCTATTTTTAAACCCCTATCAAGCATTTGTTCTCTGATTTAGTGACAGAACAAGGTTTGGTGTGAGGACTGGTGGATGGAGGAAGCAGAACAATCAGCTCCCTGATGCACCAATGGGTGGATGACTGTGGGAGTGAGGCAAAGAGGTGAAGAGGGCTGGTTTGGTACTGCCACCTAGTGGTGTATTGAGCTTAGTGCTGATGTGACAGGAAGAGGTCCTAGTGTTTTATGGTTTTATCATATTCTCCCATGCATTGAAAGGATTGTCCCAAACCCATTTTTAAGCCCAAGCAGCGAAAGCGCTGCGAAGGCCTCTTGTTTTTTGTTATTAATGTGCCCATTTGAATGGCTTTTTGGGGACCTTATCATACCCCAAAACTCACAATATTTTGCAGACTTGTCAGGCCTGGTGAAAAATTTGATATTTTAAAGGTCCCAAAAAAATCGCAAAGAAAATGGCTGAATAGCGCCCCTTACATTGTGAAAAATACCCCCTCCATAAACCTCAGTTTGTCATACAGATATGAAATTTTGTACACTAATACTCAACAGTCCGCACAGAAAAGCCTCTTGCAACCATGGTCAACATCAAACAGGAAGTCGGCCATTTTGGTTTTAAGTGGCGATTTTGACCCCGTTTTGGCCGTTTCTAGGGTCTGCATCTGATTGATTTACTTGATCATTTTTCGCACGATTGTCTCAGACTTGATGGGAAATTACTCAATAGGGATGAGTGATCAAATAGAAAAAATAAAACTGACTTTTCGTGTATGCTGAGGGGGCGTGGTCAGGCCTCGAAGTTCGACTACTCACCAAAAAAATATAAATGGCTATAACTTCATACCCAAATAGAGTAGAGTTACAAAAATTTCTGTGGTCATTCGTCATCCACCCACTAAGTAAATTGAATGGTTGGATGATGACATCACACAAGCCCCACCCCCTCATAACCAAAAAGGTCTAGTTTTACTGTGACAGGTCCCAAATCACCCCATTTCCCATAATCACCACAAATTTGTAGCTGGTAACTCAAGACAAGTGGGGGTTGCTTGGCGTCACTTTATGGGAGTTTTCTACAGAGGGTGGGGCTGTGGCGGCGCGGCGAAGTCAGGCGTACCACTGTGGCCATACGTTTGCCTCCCATTTCGTCATTTCTAAAAATATCGCCACGAAACTTCTGGTGAGTGATCCTACTCCAGCCCCTAAAAAAATTTGATTGAAAATCTGGTGGGCGTGGCCTATTTTTTGAAATAGCGCCCCCTAGGACCATTAAAACTGTCAGCCCAAAGCCATGCTTTGACTGAGGATTACAAAATTGGGCACACTAATGTGGTGTCCCATGACCTACAAAAAAGTCTCTTGGAGTCTGAGCAAAGTCGCACAGGAGGTTGGCCATTTTGGTCCAAGTACTCGATTTAGTGGTTTTCGCACACGTTGTTTGGAGAATGATGCCCCGTCGCCCTTTTCACCGATTGCCTTCAAACTTCTGCTATATACTCTTAAGAAATAGGGGACATTTTTCAAACGTTGGATTTTCCAAAAGTTGAAAGTTGTGGGCGTGGCTAAGCCTCAAACTTTGACCTGTCGCCACGCCAATCTTTTTTCACAGCTCCCTATTGGACTCCTTTTACCCAATCACCAGCAATCTCTGGCAAATAGCAGTAGACAAGTTGAGGTCACTTGGTCGCCAGTACTGGCAGGTTTTGAGAAAAGGCGAGGCTTTGGGAGCATGGCGAAATTCGCCATCACGCCATGGAAATATGTTTGCCTCTCATTTCTTCAGTTATCGTGACATCGCCACGAAACTTCTAGTGAGTGATCCTAGTCTGACCCCAAATAGAAATGGATAGCTGAAGTTTGTGGGTGTGGCATATTTTCTGAAATAGCGCCCCCCCCCCCCCCCCCCCCCCCAGGGCCATTGAAATTTATAAGGAGTTTTTTAAAATTGCAAACAAGGGAAGCAGAAGATAGATATAAAAATATAAAAAGAAATTGGTAACAATAATAAGGAAGCAAAAAAAAAGATTATTATGGTAATCTATTGAATCAGAATAAAAATAACACAAAAGCTAACTTGGGGAATACTAAACAGTGTGACTAATAGAGAGAAAACAAAATTCAGTATTCCAAATCACTTTGTCAAGGACAAAAAAGATATTTATGTTGATAAAGAAATCACTTCGTCTTCGTCTTCGTCTTCCTCCGCTTATCCGGGTCCGGGTCGCGGGGGCAGCATCCCAATTAGGGAGCTCCAGGCCGTCCTCTCCCCGGCCTTGTCCACCAGCTCCTCCGGCAGGACCCCAAGGCGTTCCCGGACCAGATTGGAGATGTAACCTCTCCAACGTGTCCTGGGTCAACCCGGGGGCCTTCTGCCGGCAGGACATGCCCGAAACACCTCCCCGGGGAGGCGTCCAGGAGGCATCCTGACCAGATGCCCAAACCACCTCAACTGGCTCCTTTCGATCCGGAGGAGCAGCGGTTCTACTCCGAGTCCCTCCCGAATGTCCGAGCTCCTCACCCTATCTCTAAGGCTGAGCCCGGCCACCCTACGGAGGAAACTCATTTCGGCCGCTTGTATCCGCGATCTCGTTCTTTCGGTCATTACCCAAAGCTCATGACCATAGGTGAGGATTGGGACGTAGATCGACCGGTAAATCGAGAGCCTGGCTTTCTGGCTCAGCTCCCTCTTCCCCACGACAGATCGGCTCAGCGTCCGCATCACTGCAGACGCCGAACCAATCCGCCTGTCGATCTCCCGATCCCTCCTACCCTCACTCGTGAACAAGACCCCGAGATACTTAAACTCCTCCACTTGAGGTAGGACCTCTCCCCCGACCCGGAGGTGGCAAGCCACCCTTTTCCGGTCGAGAACCATGGTCTCAGATTTGGAGGTGCTGATCCTCATCCCAGCCGCTTCACATTCGGCCGCGAACCTACCCAGCAAGAGCTGAAGGTCAGAGCTGGATGAAGCTAGGAGGACCACATCATCCGCAAAAAGCAGAGACGAGATTCTCCTGCCACCAAACTCGACACACTCCACACCACGGCTGCGTCTAGAAATTCTGTCCATAAAAGTGATGAACAGAACCGGTGACAAAGGGCAGCCCTGGCGGAGTCCAACCCTCACTGGGAACAGGTCCGACTTACTACCGGCTATGCGGACCAAACTCACGCTCCTCTGGTAAAGGGACTGAATGGCCCTTAACAGAAAGCCACCCACCCCATACTCCTGGAGCGTCCCCCACAGGGTGCCCCTGGGGACACGGTCATAAGCCTTCTCCAAATCCACAAAGCACATGTGGATTGGTTGGGCAAACTCCCATGCCCCCTCCATCACCCTTGCAAGGGTATAGAGCTGGTCCACAGTTCCACGGCCAGGACGAAAACCACATTGCTCCTCCTCTATCTGAGATTCAACTATCGATCGGACCCTCCTCTCCAGTACCTTGGCGTAGACCTTTCCCGGGAGGCTGAGGAGTGTGATCCCCCTATAGTTGGAACACACCCTCAGGTCACCCTTCTTAAAGATGGGGACCACCACCCCGGTCTGCCACTCCCTAGGAACTGCCCCCGATGACCACGCAATGTTGTAGAGACGTGTCAACCATGACAGCCCTACAACATCCATAGCCTTGAGATACCCAGGACGAACCTCATCCGCCCCCGGGGCTCCGCCGCTGTGTAGTTGTTTGACTACCTCAGCAACTTCTGCCCCCGAGATCGGACAGTCCATCCCCAGGCCTCCCAGCTCTGGTTCCTCCTCGGAATGCGCATTGGTGGGATTGAGGAGCTCCTCAAAGTATTCCTTCCACCCTCCGACTATAGCCTCAGTTGACGTCAGCAGCTCCCCATCCCCACTGTAAACAGTGTGAGCGAGTTGCTGCCTTCCTCTCCTGAGGCGCCGGACAGTTTGCCAGAACCTCTTTGGAGCCGATCGATAGTCTTTCTCCATGGCCTCACCAAACTCCTCCCACGCCCGAGATTTTGCCTCGGCAACTGCCACTGCTGCACCCCGCTTGGCTATCCGGTACCTGTCTGCTGCCTCCGGAGACCCACAGACCAGCCACGCCCTGTAGGCCTCCTTCTTCAGCCTGACGGCTCCCCGAACCTCTGGTGTCCACCAGCGGGTACGGGGGTTGCCACCACGACTGGCACCGGCCACCTTACGACCACAGCTATCAACAGCCGCCTCGACAATCGCAGAGTGGAACAAGGCCCACTCGGACTCAATGTCCCCCACTGCTCTCGGGACGTGGTCAAAGCTCTGCCGGAGGTGGGAGTTGAAGACCGTCTTGACAGGTTCTTCTGCCAGGCGTTCCCAGCAGACCCTCACTATGCGTTTGGGTCTGCCAGGTCTACGCGGCATGTTCCCTTGCCATCTGATCCAACTCACCACCAGGTGGTGATCAGTTGACAGCTCCGCCCCTCTCTTCACTCGGGTGTCCAAAACATACGGCCGCAGGTCAGATGATACGACTACAAAATCTATCATCGACCTGTGACCTAGGCTGCCCTGGTACCAAGTGTACCGGTGGGCATCCTTATGTTCGAACATGGTGTTCGTTATGGCCAAACTGCAGCTTGCACAGAAGTCCAATAACAAAACACCGCTCGTGTTCTGATTAGGTGGGCCGTTCCTCCCAATCACACCCCTCCAGGTCAAGCTGTCATTGCCCACGTGAGCATTGAAGTCCCCCAGCAGGACAATGGAGTCCCCTGATGGAGCACTATCTAGCACTCGTCCCAGGGACTCCAGAAAGGGTGGGTACTCTGAACTGATATTTGGCCCATAAGCACAAACAACAGTCAGGACCCGTTCCCCGACCCGAAGGCGCAAGGAAGCTACCCTCTTGTCCCCCGGGGTAAACCCCAACACACAGGCAGAGAGTCTCGGGGCTAACAAAAAGCCAACCCCAGCCCTCCGCCTCTCACCCGGAGCAACTCCAGCAAAGTAGAGTGTCCAACCCCTCTCCAGGTCTCGGGTTCCAGAGCCAATGCAATGTGTCGAGGTGAGTCCGACTATATCTAGCCGGTACCGCTCAACCTCTGCCACAAGCTCCGGCTCCTTCCCCGCCAGCGAGGTGACGTTCCATGTCCCAAAAACTAGTTTTCTTGTCCGGGGATTGGACCGCCAAGGCTCCCGCCTTGGTCTGCCACCCGATTCGCATTGCACCGGACCCTTCATGTTCCTCCTGCGGGTGGTGGGTCCACAGTTGGACGAGCTCATGTATCCGGTTCGGGCTGGGCCCGGCCGGGCCCCATGGGCGAAAGCCCGGCCACCAGGCGCTCGCTCACGGGCCCCAACCCCAGGCCTGGCTCCAGGGTGGGACCCCGGTAACCCTCCGGGCCGGGTACTCCGACTCTTCGTTTTAACCGCCATGAAAGATCCTTCGAACCGTTCTTTGTCTCACCCTTCACCTAAGACCAATTTGTCATGGGAGACCCTACCAGGGGCACTAAGTGCCCCAGACAACATAGCTCCTAGGATCATTAGGGCACTCAAACTCCTCCACCACGATAAGGTGACGGTTCAAGGAGGAGTAAAGAAATCACTGTTGAGTTAAATGATTTTTTTTTTGTAAATGTAGGTAGGAGTTTGATGGAAAACAAACCAATAATAGAAGATAAATGGACCACAAAGATTAGGACTGTCAATAGAATTGTCCTTGACAAAGTAGATAAAGAAGAAATACGAAACATTGTAAAAAAAACTGTGGAAACAAACAATCAACCAATTATCAGGACCTGGTCATGATAACTGTTAAAACCACTATAGAATCTGTCATTGAACCATTCACTTACATTTGTAATCTATCACTTTCTACTGGAAATTTTCCAGACGCAATGAAAACAGCAAAAGTCATTCCTTTGTATAAGAGTGGTGATAAACATAGTTTCAATAATTACAGGCCGGTGTCACTGCTTCCACAGTTTTATAAAATATTGGAAAAAGTATTTATATCAAGGTTGGATAAATTAATCGAAAAAAATAATATTTTAAACCAGTGGTTCCCAAACTTATTTAGCCGCGCACCCCCTTCTATGTCCCGACCATGTTGACGCACCCCCCAGCCCCACATCAGGGCATGGCTATATATATATGTATATATATATATATATATATATATATATATATATATTATATATATATATATATATATATATATGTCAGACGTCACGCTAAACCAGGGGTCGGCAACCTGTTCCCATCAAAGAGCCATTATCACCCGTTTCCCACAGTAAAGAAAACACCGCAGCAGCCGCGGCGTTGTGGGCGGGGCCTACCCTCAGACAGCAGAGCGCTGCTCACAACAGGTGACAGCAGCCGGTACCGGTCGCTCGTGTACGTCAAAGCTATCTTTCATAAGACGATAATCAATAAAACGATTTATATAAAGTGGATCCAGAAGTTGTAGCCCGTCTCTGCCGACAATATTTAGATATTTTTCACCCTGTTGGTGGTTTTACTGAGCAGGTGCCACTTTTGTCATCCGTTTCTTTTTAAAACATGTTTAGACTGTTCAGATTACAAATCCAGGCTCTGTCACGTTTGATTGTTGTAATTAAACTTTGTAGGTGGGGAAGGTCAGAAAAGGATCCGATCATTTTGTTTTTCCCTCATTTACAGCGACGGAGATAACGGTGCAGTGCGCCTGGCTCTGGTGTTGATCAAGTTAAATTATATCTCTTTGCAACAATTTTCACATGAAAATAGAACAGTTAAAAGCAGGGCTTGTGTTGTGTTGACCGGACAGTTCCCGTATTTGGCCGTTTATTTTGACGGAGAAAGAATAGAAAGCATTACCCCGACGCATGCAGACGAACTGACACTTTATTTGTTTCGCAAATTGCAGATGTAGCTAAATCACTCAAGAAAAGATTTCCTTCTGAACATCTGAGCTGGACACCGCTCAGCGCAGCTCACTGTCAGTGCGTACATAAGGTGCACAGCGAGCTGAAGATGTGGAGAGGGGCTTGGAGCGCGTTGCAGAACCAGAGTGTTTCTCACTCTAGATTCTCCGGGTCATAACTTCTGAATTCCTAATCGAATAAAAATAATTCAAACGGTTTCTAAAAGTACATAAAACGAGCTTTCCAACGAGGTATTACATGATGTAATTCATGTTACTCCAAAAATCGCTATTAGAAGGAAACCAGCTTTGCAGCACACAAAGAATCACAGAAAGAAACGGAGTGAACCATGACGGGAGAGCAGAGAACCAAAGGAGGAGATGATCTGATCATCTTCATCAGCAGCTTTTATAAAGTTATGGAAACGTCACAAATAAAATCCACCTGGTTGGTCAGGTGTCCCAGAAGGCTGTTTCTGTAGATGGTGACATGAGGAGGGACAGATTAAAGTCTCACTGGTTTTTATTTGAACACACAACAGTGGCGGCTGGCCACTAGAGGGCGATAGGGCGCCCCCCCCCCCCCCGCCGGTTTTCCCCAGTGTTTTTAATTTTTATTTAAAAAAAAAAGTAAATAAAATTAACAATAATCACATATTCTAAGTTAATTGCGTGTTTTGTAACAAAAACAAATCATACATATATATCTATATCATTGGTGAGAAGCTCCCTGCCGAGCGGTGGAGGCGACAGAAAGATCACCCAAACAGCAGTGAAGCAGCCAGCCAATTGCTGACAAGAAAATCAAATGCATAGGAAAGGGAATGCATCCAATCAGCGTCGTCGATTCGGAAGCCCGAAGGGCGATAGAGCTACTGCCAAGGCTGTTCGTTGGTGTTCAGGTTGAGCTCGACTCGAGCAAGGTATTTGGTGACGCAAATGCAGTGATGGACAAGAGTGGGCCTACAACCAGCATGGATACCGGATCTCAGCAGCCACTGAATTCAGTTCGGTCTCTTCTCCAGTATCCGTTCGAGAGGAGAACTATGGTGGAAAAACTTAATGTCAAAGAGCTTGGACCAGATCAGCCCGACGTAAAGATAAGCCAGCAGGAGAAGGAGAGAGGTAAACTGTACACACTAGGCTTCTCCCGAAATTGATACACCAGGAAGGCTTGGCTAGCTGGATGCAATCACGCTAATGCGTTATTTTGCTTTCTGTGTTTGTTATTCAAAACGGCTGGGACAGATAAGGCATGGATGAGTCAGGAGTTACAGACATGAAACATTTTTCTGAGAAGGTGAAGAAACACGAGTCATCCCGGGCACACATGGACAACAACAGGGTGAAGCTAGCCATGCTAGGCAGCAGAGCTAACGTTGCCATGCAGCTCGACGAGGGAAACGGAAGAGCCAGGGAGAACAGCAGCAGCTGGGTGCAGAGGTAAGCTGTACATTACATTTCTGTGAACAAGACAATCAGAATCAGAAATCCTTGGTTGTCCCACAAACCGGGACATTTGTTTAATAACATGTTTAATGTGCAATAACTGTAAAAACTCATTTCAACACACATACTTATTATACATATTTAATCACGTAAATGTGTATTTCATGTAAATTTGTACATACATCAATCTGATTCCATTTTACTTGTTACACTTCTGCTGCAGCAAACAAATTTCCCAACTTTTGGGACAATAAAACATTTCTGATTCTCAATCAGATGTTTTTACCTCAAATGTAAAAACATCTGATTGAGAATAAGAAATGTTTTATTGTCCCAAAAACTGGGAAATATGACATTTGTAAGAGGATACTGATGACATCATTTCCTATGAAAGTGTTTCCTATGTACTTATCTGTTGTTTTTTATTTATCATATGACAGGTTTTTCATACCATCCTGCAAAAGAGCCATTTTCTTTTACCAAGCACCTCGTTGCTGCCACTCTGCTACAAAGTGACTTGTTTGTGCAACGCACAGCGCAGTTCCCAGATGCAGCACTGGCGACCGCTGTAGAGGCCTACCCCATGCTGAACAAAGCTAAGCTCAGAACAGAGCTATCCCTCATCTATGAGAACCATGAGTTCAGGGCTTGCACTGGTGCACTGACTCTATTCCAGTTTTTCATGGAGAACAATCTTCAAAGCACGTTCACAGAGACTGTCACTCTTTTGAAGATTCTTGTCACCACACCCATGACCACAGCCGAATCAGAAAGGTGCTTTTCTACTTTAAAAGAGGATTAAGAGTTTCCTGAGGAACACCATGACACAGGGTGGGCTGAATGCTCTTGCCATGCTCTCCATGGAAAAAAAGCTTGTCACAAACATTCCTGACTTCAATAAAAAGGTCATCGAGAGCTTTGCCACTCAGAAGGACAGAAGGGCAAAATTTCTGTACAAATGAGGTAACACACACACACACACACACACACACACACACACACACACACACACACACACACACACACACACACACACACACACACAAATGCATCCACTTGATCTTTGTATAAAGTTGACCTTGGCACAACACTCCAAAAATATTTAACAGTGTAAATTTCTGGCATTTTGTCTAAGTAGTGTTTACTACCATTACTGTAACAGTGACCTGCTCATAATTTTTGGTGTTCACTCAAATGTTGAAATTAAACAAAATGTTTTTGTTACTTGCCTCTTGCATTGCCTATTTACCAATTATGGTCGTGTTATTTTATGTGCAATTTAATGCAGTATTTTTCAACCTTGGTCTGCAAGGCCAATAGTCAGACACACCTGGATTAATCAGTTTGTCCAATGATGTAAGACAGGAAATAAAAGAGCTGTGTGTAATTCAGGAAATAGTGGAGTTGTGCACAAAGCTCAGAAAGCACAAGTTTGTTTAAAAATAAAAAATAGCACAGCCCCACCAAAAATATTTTTCACCAGCCGCCACTGACACACAACTGTTTACTAAATGATTCAGCTTCATTCCAGCATTATTTTTACGTACAATAAATATTTATTTAGCTGAAAATATAATGTTATCAGTGCAGAATTTTATTAGTTGACTTTTTGTAATGAAATGTTTAGATTTAACCTTTTATCTGCTTATTGATCTTCATAATGCTGGTAGAAATGTAGCCACAGCTGTGAAGTAGCCCATGAGTGTTATTTGATGATACGTAGTATTTATTTTACTGTATCCCGTTCTCTGGACCAGAGCGTAGACCTGTGGTCACAGACAGGCTGCAGTCATTAAACTGGTTAACATGAGGTCAGGGGTCACACTGTTTTCTGAGTGTTTGCAGTTCTGAGTTTAAATAGTTCTTTTGACATAGTTTGCTCAAGTCATTTTGAAGTTCCTGTTTAGTAATAAATGTAAAGAAAATTCAAATCTGTTTTTTTTCATTTAAGCTGCAGTTTTACAGACTTTAATAAACATAAACACAAATACAAACTAGACACGGAAAGCTGAGGTTGTTCTGAAAAAAGGAGCAGAGTTACAAACATTTTACACTTTGATTACAATTTTAAAGCCATAAAACAAAAAACAAAATACCAGTTATATTTATGGTCATAAGAGGGTTAAACGTGATCAATTTTCCGCCTCCCACAAAGAGATGGTAAAAGTGAATGTGAGCATAATTATATACGTTTTATTACTTTATTATGTATTTTTTATTATTATTGACTATTACTCCAAAGGGTTCAGATGAAGGCAACTGGACTTCTTTGGTTTCTTTAAAACATTTCACTTCTCCTCTGAGGAGCTTTGTCAGTTCTAACTGGAATATGGGAGAGTCAAGCTCATAAGCTGTAGCTGTCTGTTGTTATTTAAAGAGCAGAAACTACTCTGAGTACCCCGCCTCTCCATCTCCTGATGAGTCGTTAGCCTCTATTGGTGGTGAGTCATCGTGTTGATTAGATGCAGGAAGATGTGACCTAGACTGAAACTGAATGAGATTTTAAAAAAAGTTCTAATCTTTTAAACAACGCTGTTGGTCCTCTTGGTCCTTGTTCTGGTTTTCTAAAAGCCTGTGTTAAAAACCTTGGTGTGTTTTTAGACGGTTCTTTTAATCTTTACAGACAGGTGAGTGCAGTGGTCCAATCAGGTTTTTATCATTTAAGGCAGATAGCAAAGGTGAAGCCATACCTTCCTGCGAATGTCCTCGAACATGTCATCCACCTGTTCGTGTCTTGCCGATTGGACTACTGCAACTCCCTGTATTCTGGCCTGGACCAGTCCTCCCCACACCGACTTCAGCTGGTCCAAAATGCAGCGGCTCGCTTGCTGACTGGAACCAGCAAGTGGGATCACATAACCCCGGTTCTGGCCTCTCTCCATTGGCTTCCTGTCTCTTACAGGATCCGTTTCAAAATGTTACTTTTTGTTTTTAAATCCCTTCATGGCCTGGCCCCAGTTTACATCTCTGAGCTGCTGTCCGCTTACGTCCCTGCCAGAACCATGAGGTCAGCTCTCAAGCTCTTTTAACAGTTCCAAAAACCCGCCACAAGACTCGCGGCGACAGAGTGTTCTCTGTGGTTGGGCCCAAACTGTGGAACAAGCTACCTCTCAACATCAGGACCACACAGAATCTAGAGCATTTTAAATCCCTTCTTAAGACGCAATTTTTTGATTTGGCTTTTAATGCAGGTTGACTTGAGCATCTTAATAGTTTTTAACAGTTTTTATCATAGATTGTGACTGTTGTGTGCTCATCTTATTTTAGGTTTTTGTTGTTGATTTGTTGTATCTTGATTTCTTTTACCTTGTACAGCTTTGGTGTAGCTGTGCTGCTGTAAATGTGCTCTGTAAGTAAACTTGACCTTGACCTTGACCAAAGCTGCATTATTGGTACTGGAAAAGTGAAATCTAAGCCCCGCCCCTATTTAAAGTGGGGTTTTCACGTTTTGACATAGATAGCTTCTTTTACTCCTCTCTCAAATCATCTATCTTCTCTGTCCAGAATGTGGACTTTGTCATCTTCAAAGGTGTGTCCCTTGTCCTTCAGGTGAAGGTGGACTGCAGAGTTCTGACCTGAAGAGGTGGCTCTCCTGTGTTGTGTTATGTTCTTGTGTACTTGTTGTTTGGTTTCTCTAATGTAAACATCTGGACAGTGCTCCTACACTGGACTTCATAAACACCCCACTGAGCTTCTGTTTGGGTGTTTTGTCTTCTGGATGGACCAGGTTCTGTCTGAGGGTGTTGTTGGGTTTAAAGTTTACCGGGATGTTGTGTTTGGAGAAGATTCTTCTAAGTTTCTCTGAGACTCCTGCCACGTATGTGATGATGGTGCCTTTGTGTAAAGGGTGTTGTTGTTAGGTTGGTAGCAGAGCTCTCATGTTTAGTGTTAAGTTCAGTGAGATCATGGAATGGGATCAAGAATTTTCTACTGACAGGAAAAAGATCTCAGCTAACATAGCTGTAGATCACACTGGCCAAGTCTCTGTGGTGCATTTATTTTACATTTATTTTACTACCTCTTACTAGAGCTGTCTTTAGTAAGCACAAAATATACTTGGTTGTACAGCTGTGCAATAGCAATAAAGTATCTTGACTTCTGTTAAATGTACTTCCTGAATGAGTGACCTTTTCAGGCTAAAACAACAAAATGACAAATAAAGACAGAAGGACGACTTCTTTCTTCTTTTATAATGCGTTGCATCACCACCTGGTATCAGAACAGGACTCAGTATTGGAAGATATTCAAAAATCAAACAACTTGGACTCGGATCAGGGGCAAAAATGTGGTTGTAACATCTCTAGATATAAGTCAGCTTTAAAAACTAAAACTATTATTTATGAACTAACATTAACACTAATGACACTAATTTATATATTTTTATTATGTTGTTTGAACCCAAGGGTCTCATTATCTGAATTTTCTAACTATAAGTGCTCCTTTTTTACTTTGAGCACCCGCCCCGTCAAAGGTCTCTGCACGCCCCTGCCAGAATCTCACATCGTCTTCAGCTCAGAAAGCGCCTACAGTATATGATTACGCACAAGCGTGACGCGTCAACCCGGTCACACAGTAGACCGGGTTGGACCTGTTCAGGTTTACACAGACAATCTTTACATTTAGAATTGGCATACAGATGTAAAATTTATGCAGTAAAATATAAAGCATTTTATTTAAATATCCATTCATTATTTTACAAGCACAGAGAGCCACATCAGATGGATGGAAGAGCCGCATGCGGCTCCAGAGCCGCGGATTGCCGACCCCTGAGCTAGGGCATGTGCGGAGGACACACACACACACACACACACACACACACACACACACACACACACACACACACACACACACACACACACACACACAAGCAAAATATACTTGTTTTCAATTACGTTTATTGGGCCCACTTACTTTTTCTTAGGCCCACCCACAAATGAGTTTCTGGCTACGCTAATGGTGACTTTTGACAGACTTCTCTGAGCTCGGCAGCCATTACACTTTTCACCTCGCGCACCCCCTAGCGGCAGCTCGTGCACCCCCAGGGGTGCGCGCACCACACTTTGGGAATCCCTGTTTTAAACAATGAACAATATGGGTTTAAAACTAAACATTCCACAGCAATGGCAATAATGGAATTAACGGATAAAATATCAACAGCAGTTGACAATAAAAATGACTTTGTTAGTGTTTTCATTGATTTGAATAAAGCATTTGACGTCATTGATCACTCAAGGTTACTTAAAAAAGTCTGTATGGAATAAGAGGTGTGGCTCATCAATGGGTTAAAACTTATTTAGAAAAAAGGAAACAGTTTGTTCAGATAAAGGACCATAAATCAAAACTACGTGAAATTAATTGTTGAGTGCCAAAAGGGTTGGTCCTCAGACCAAAACTGTTCATTTTGTTTATTAACCCTTTGGGCACCAGAGTTTTTTCAAGAAAACATTAAATTTTGACATGACTTTTTCAAAAGGTTGTAGCTTGGAAATGGTTAGAGATAAAGGTAAACTGTGAATGATAAAAATCTTCAGTAGGACCCAAAGTTTGTGTTGGGAGCAAATTCACTCATCAAACTTGCATTTTATGATGTCATCAGGCTGCAGTATTGGAATGCATCATTTTTACAGATGTTCCATCTTTTTTTTTACGTTATCTATTATATTTAGAATTTTTAAATTAATACATACATATTTAAAGCCCTTATTTAATTTTAATTAAATATTTTTATTAAATATTTTCGATTATGGGGCACACTTTGACTTCCATACATAACGCATTAGCATCTGCTGCTTTTTACAGCTTTTTCTTTTTGCATTGCCGCTACGTCTGTCACGTTAGCTGTGTTTCTACTATCATTTCTACATCATCATGTCCCAAAGACGGCGAAACAAACATCAAACCCAATGTTTGGAGCTTGTAAGTGCAGCACCCGCTGCTGGACGGTGCGTGCTGCGGCAGCATCAATTTTTACAGCTGGACGAGTGAATTTCTCCATCAATCGAGCCAATATCCTGCTTCATAATTGGAGTTAGTCATGAGTCATGACCAGACAAAGAGATCAGTCAACAAAGACAGACCTGCCAGCAATTGTAAGTTTTATCCCTCTAATATTTGACCTCTTCATACTGCGCTTATCTCCTCGTCTCCTCCTCTCCTCGACCGGTGTTTTTCAAACTCCAAAACTTTCAACACACCCATAAGTGCTGCTCAGCCTGAAGTTACACATCTCCATTAGCTTCTGGTAAAGCAGTAACTTCTTGAGGGTTCATATTTGTAGCTGTGGCACGTTAAAGTCAGTAATGACGCTTGTCGCAATATTGCGCCTTTGACGCTTAAATGGTTAACAACTTGGTAAATGCATCTAACACACTCAGTACCATTCTATATGCAGATGATACAACACTGTTTTACTCAGGATCAAATATTGGGGAGGCGGCTAAAGTGATAAATGATGAAATGATTAAAATTAAAAACTGGTTTGATATAAATAGATTGACACTGAATCTTAATAAAACAAATTTTATACTGTTTAATGATAAAAAGAACAGTGATGTGTCATTGGAAATAGATGGGATTGCAATTCAAAGAAACTATTCTTGGAGTTCTTATTGATGAAGACTTGACATGGAAATCCCATATTAGTTACATAAAAGGTAAAATTGCCAAATCCTTAGGAGTATTACATAGAGTCAAGTTTTTACTGACTAATTCTGGTTTGTTGGCGTTGTACAATTCACTGATTGTTCCATACTTGACTTATTGTGTAGAAATCTGGGGAGCAACATACAAAAACTATACACAACCCTTATTTATTTTACAGAAAAGAGCTCTGAGACTCATCATTTATAGCGGCTGTAGAGATCCATCGAACCCGTTGTTTATTAAATATAAATTACTGAAATTTCATGATTTAAAAGACTGGAAAATCATACAAACCATGTAAAAAGCCAATTTAGGTACTCTGTCAACAAACATTCAGGGGATATTTGAAAAGAGAACCAGTAACTACATGTTGAAAGAAACTGATGTGTTTACAAAACCTAGATTTAGAACTAAAATTAAGGAGTGGAATATATCTGTAAATGGAGTTAAATTATGGAATAACCTTAAAAGGGAAATTAAAAAACTGTGTCATTTAATATATTCAAAAAATGTACCAAATTGAGTGTACTAAATAATTATGAAAATGTTAATTAAATCAATGATCATGATTGCTCTGGAATTAAGAACAGGAAAAAGTTTAAAATGAATCTGTATGTGTGTCTGACAAATGGAAGTTGTATATAAATTGATTATTTCTTCTGGAAAAGGGGGCAGAAATTATAATGTTTTTTTCATTCTGCTCCTTTTCGTTCAAGTTAGATTTTTTGTTATGCATTTCTTATTGTTTATATGTTTTATTTGTTTTTATTTTGAATGAAATAAAAAAGAGAAAAAAATAAATCAATAAAAACTGTCAGCCCCAAGCCACGCTTTGACTGAGGATTACGAAATTTGGTACACTAATGTAGTGTCTCAGGACCTACAAAAATGTCTCTTGTAGCCACGTGCAAAGTTGCACAGGAGGTCAGCCATTTTGGTCCAAGTACTGGATTTGGTGGTTTTCGCACACGTTGTTTGGAGAATGATGCCCCATCGTCCTTTTCACCGATTGACCTTCAAGCTTCTGCTATACACTCTTAAGACATAGGGGAAAAAAATTCAACCGTCGGATTTTTCAAAAGTTGAAAGGTGTGGGCGTGGCGAAGCCTCAAACTTTGACCTGTCGCCACACCACTCTGTTTTCACAGCTCCCTATCGGACTCCTTTCACCTAATCACCAACAATCTCTGGCAAATAGCAGCAGACAAGTTGAGGTCACTTGGTGTCCAGTGCTGTCAGGTGGTTCAAAAAAAGGCAGGGTTTTGGGGGCATGGCGAAATTCGCCATTATGCTATGGAAATACGTTTGCCTCTCATTTCCTCAGTTATCATGATATCGCCACAAAATTTCTAGTGAGTGATCCTAGTCTGACCCCCAAATAGCGCCCCCTAGATAGGTTCAAACTTTATTAACTTCTAAAGACAAGGTCAGAATGGCATTATACTTGTCTTGTGTCATCACGTGACTGCACCAAACACATTGATGTGGTTGTTGGTTCAAATCACATTAGCTCCGCCCCTTTCAGCTCTCTGGCTCTAGAAAGCACGCGCAACTTCTGATTGATGCCAAGCTACCACAAAACCATCTTTGGCTCCCTAAGAGGACCTCAATAGGATATTTATGTAATTAGTCACAGCGCCCCCTAGATAAGATAAAAAGTTAATTACTTCCTAATACAAGGTCAGAATTGCATTAAACTTGGCTTGTGTCATCACATGACTGCACCGAACACACTGATGTAGTTGTTGGTTCAAACCCCTTTAGCTCCACCCCCTTTCAGCTCTCTAGCTCTAGATAACGCACACAATGTATCACTGATGCCAAAATACCAGAAAACCATCTTTGTCAACCAAAGCTGACCTCAATGGGATTTTTTGTAGTTGGTCACAGCGCCCCCTAATAACTTCAAAAACTGTGGTCAAAATAGCATTAAACTTGGTCTGTGTCGTCACACCACCAGTGTGGTAAAGATAGAGTATACCCTAGTGGTGAGATGTGTAATGTAATGGGGGGCTCAGAGGAGATGCTGAGTCAGGGTGATATGCGGACGAGGAGACCGTTCGCAGTTTCTGGTGTCGGGGTGGTCAACGTTTCTGTTCCGCGGACGTGCCCGGGTGTCCCAGGCTGCCCCAGGCTGCCGGCCAGGCCGGAGTGGTGCGGAGCTGTGGGGGTCAAACGACGGTACTTGCAACTTTAATTACCTTTTCTCCTGCAAAAGTTTTCAGAGTCGAATCATCTATGAAATATCTTTGTACGTTTGTTCTGTGTCATCCTTTCATTGTTTTAATTCTTATAAAACACAGTGTAGAAGACTTGTTTTTACCTGTCGTTGTATACCGGATGAACATTGGCAGTGCTCTGAGGAAGGCCACAGCATTAGCCGAAACTTGTCAGCAAAAAAAAGGTAAAATCTAATCTTTCATACTCTGTGTTTACGAATAAAGTTTCACATCTCTGTTTAAAGTTATGTTGTTTTTATTTACAGTGTGACATCAAATATTTTTTGGGGGCTCCAGGGGCACCATGGGAAACCCCAGGTTTCCTTGGTCAAATTATAGTTTAGAAGTTTAAATATAAAAAAGGGAAAAAAGTTTTCTAAATGTCTTGGTCATGAGATCATTTTAGCCAAGGGACAGCAGTGGGTGTTTTGGTTAACTTTTTTCTCTCTGAAGCTGGCTTGCTCATAGAGACATCCTCTGTCACTTTACAATCAGAAGCTTCATGGGGAGTGAAGAGGAGGAGGGCAGAGGGTGTAGAGGAAGGTGACGGCGATGAAGTGCCACTTAGGATATTGCTTCAAGGACTGCCTCCTTGTTAAACTCATTGCTGTGGGCATAAATATAACCAGGCATCGGATGATTTATTGACACACACTCCCTCTCCTCATTCTTCCTGGCTAACGAGCCTGTGGACAAATGCATTGTTGAACTGGATGATTTTGGTCTTAATTTACACCCGGTGACCAACACCTGTGGGATAAGGAGGCGAGTGCATGTGTGACGGTGAGTAGAGAAATACCAACAGGAAGTGTACGGATGGTGATGAACTGGTCACATAGGAAGACACTGCTCTGTCTGGGTCTTGTGTGAGTCAGCACAATTATTCTGGGATATGTGTGGCTATTACAGACAAAAGTGAGGAACGTTTGTACTTCTGAAGCTGACCAAACCTTACCAGCACTTGCTGGCATCTTCTCACTTTCATGTACAAATAACAATAAATGCTCTTTTCTTTTTTTTTTTTTTTTTTTTTTGCTTGTCGCAAGCAGTGACGTGTTTCTGTTCCCCAATCAACAGACTGCGTTGTGTGATGCTGGCCTTTGCACCTTAGCTGTTTTGCTCCATTGTCCTATGGAGGACTTAAGGGGGCCCATGAATGGCACAGCCCAGATTATTTGAATGGCCAGCTTTTACAACAGAAACAGACAAAATAGCATCCCAACACGCTGTAGTCAAGACCACACTACCTGAGATCAAGCCTTTACCGAGATCAGAGGCACCCGAGACCGAGACAAGGCCAAGACATTTAAAGGTCGAGACCGAGACAAAACCAACAAGACCATATACATGAAAGAAAAATTATAATAAAACAAAACATTTATTTATATATATATTTTCTTTTTGTTAACAAATTGGTCTTTTCTGCATGGAATTACACCACTAATTAAATCATGAAACGATACCATTAATTAAATAATGAAATTACACCATTAATTAAATCAGCAATAATTGAACTAAAAAGTATGCCGTGCCATGCCTGAACATCATGTGATAAAACTTGTTGCTGAAGACCTGAAAGTCCAGTTTCTTTCCATGAAAGCTAAGATTTAAGGAGAGCTTGGTTACATTTTAGAAACATGAGTACTTCCAGCATTCTGTGACCTAAACGTGCACAGTGGGGTCTCATGATGCTGCCTCCTCTACTAAAAACCCTCTCAACTGGTGCAGAGGTTGCAGGAACTGACAGAACCTTCAGTGCCAAGTTGTGGAGTTGTGGGAATCTGTCTTGGTTTTTGTTCCAGAAGACCGGTGCATTATCAGTGTCTGTGTCCTGTATGGCATCAAAGTATTTGCTTATCTGTGTTCTGATGCTTGAACCCTGGCTTGAGCTGCACTTTTTGAGAGCTTGGTAGCAAGAAAGAAGACGTGAGCACTTCACTGGAGGTGAATCCCTTGATGGATCACTAGCTGCATCAAGTCTTCAACCTCAGAGATCAAAGCGTCTGAAAAATACAACAAAATGGAAGAAAATGACTCAATTAGATAAAAAGACATCTAGTGATCATGTTAGCAGGTTCGAAAAAATTAACTTAACAATATGTTGTTTAGAACAAGCTTATTTCCTAAAGGTGAATTACAAAGCCGATATCAGAGGTTTAAAATTTGAAATTAAAACCTAATAAATTCCAGTACAAGGCTAAATTAAATAAATCAAAATCTGTTTTGTTCTCTTGATGTAAATGTACCCATATATGTTACTTGTGAGTTTTTTCTTCAGGTCTTCTCTGAAGGTCTTGGAGGTTGTTTCATTTTGCCCATTTGAAACATCCATGCTAATGGTGACAGCCTTTTCTCCCTATGTCAGATCGCCTCTGAGAATCGGGCAATAATTGAAGTCAGTTCCTTGAGGCTGAATACCACTTCTTCATAATCCTTGCTACACGTTTCTGTCAGAGCTTTATGGTCCAGAGCTGTGAAGGGCTGCACTTGTTTGAAAGTGCTGTTCCAGCGAGTGTTGTTTGCAGCTGGAATAGTCTTAGAAAAGCCTAATGCAGTCTCAAACTTGTCTTTGAACAGTGAGCTGCTGTGCAACAGAGTTGAAAAGCATGATGTTTTGGCTATGGCGCGAGAAATGGCTTTAACTTCCTTCATGACATCATTCACAACTAATTGCAGGGAGTGAGCAAAACAAGAAATACGTTCACCTGATAACCAGGTTGGCTCTGTCTTCCCCAGGATTCACGTCTTCCCAGATGTGCTCATCATCAAGGCAGCATGCAGTGCACCCACCCACTGTAAATCAGCACATATGGCTGCTGGGGGAAATTGTTACACTACCAATGATTTAAAATTATTATTTAGGTCTCGAGTGGTCTCGGATTAAAAAAAAACCCGAGACCGCCCAGTCCGAGACCGAGACAAGATCGAGTAAAAATGCCCCCAAGACCAAGACCGCTCTTGAGAACTACAACACTACAACACGCTCCAACCTGTCCTGGCAGGACAGTGCGGTGGTAGACGTTGTGGTTGATGTGGCAATGCCAAGTGATGCAACATCAGGAAAAAGGAACACGAGAAACTAGAGAAGTAGCAGGACCTCAAAGAAGAACTGGAGAAAGCCTGGAGAGTGAAGAAATTGGTGGTACCGTACACGTGGTCATCAGGGCACTCGGGGCAGTAACCCGCAAACTGGAGGAATGGCTAAAGCAGATCCCAGGAAAAACATCAGACATCTCAGTTCAGAAAAGTACAGCTCTAGGAAAAGCTAACATACTGCACAACCCTCAAGCGCCCAGTCTTCTGGTAGAGGACCCGAGCTTGGAAGGAGGAGACCACCCGCAGAGGGTGAAATGGAAATTATAGGTGTGTCCAAACTTTTGGCCTGTACTGTAAATATGTTTGTGTATATATATATATATATATATTAATATGTTAATATTAATTAATATATATTAGGGGTGGGCCGTTATCGCCGTTAACGCGCTGCGGCAAAGCCAGCCTCTTATCGCGCGATAAAAAAAATGACGCCGTTAATCTATTCTCAAAGTTGGGTTGGGATCTGGGTCTATACTAAGTAAACTATGATGACTTTCACATTGCGCAGATGGATACCTGGTTGGCGCGGACGTGTACTCGGCGCGGACCATCGTACGTATGGACGGACGCAGGCTCGCGGAGTTTAATGTTCCCCATGCAGCCGAACAGTCGCACCGTCGCCACCAGCAGTGCTTCTCCCATCTCATAGCGCGGGACAAGTAAATAATTTATGTACTTTAACCAGAGTTTAATCCATGAATCCGACTTTCATTCTTTTTTATTTTGTTTTGTTTACCCCCGACATTTCCAGCCGGGCTTTCCCCGGGCCACACTTCACCGTCCGCGGCCGAAGCAGCGCTCGGATGTGAGAAAACCGAGACAAGACTTTCTCAGACAGGTGCTGTTTCCAACTAAGTTTAGCTCTTTTAGCAGCTGTTTATTGTGATAAAGTGATAAATTGTTTCTACAGGTCGTTGTTCATGTGGCTTCGACTCAAATTTACCTGTAATAATAAACGTTTTACTCATAGATTCTTATATTTCTTCAGAAAAGTTGAGCTGGGATAACTCCCCTTGCCATTTTCAGAGGCAACAACAGCAACAGTTGGCTTCTGCTCATACAGGTGAGCTGTGGCATCATTTCCAGTTCTCGCTCCTATTCACCAGAGGCGATCCTACATGCAAACTAAAGGGGGGCATTGGAAGGGCACCCCAGAAATTTAACCCCCTCCCCAGGCCAGATAGTTTCTGTGTGTGTGTGTGTGTGTGTGTGTGTGTGTGTGTGTGTGTGTGTGTGTGTGTGTGTGTGTGTGTGTGTGTGTGTGTGTGTATCTATATACTTTTTTCTTTAGCAAACCATATTGTGCAGAAGAGAAGATCTAGTTTGTCACCAGACAATGTGAACAAGCTGGTCTGCTTGAGTGACTGGTGGAAGAAGGAGAAATAGAGCTTGGACTGATTGACCAAATGCTACTGACTGTAAATAGTTAATCATGACCTATTCTGTAGACCTACAGTGCAGAATTTGTTGAACTGAATAAACAGCTATTAAACACAAATACTTATTGATCATTATTTATTTTCATCATCAGTTATCGTAGTAAAACTGCTTTATCAGTCTGTAATGCATTACTGAAACAAGAAATACGCCTCCATTCTCAAAGACTTGCTTTTATTCATTATCTAGGTAGCACACACATATGTCTTTGGCAGAATTTGAATGTGCCATTTTAATCTAGATTAATCTAGATTAATTCCAAGATTACAGTGAGATTAATCTAGATTAAAAAAATTAATCTATGCCCACCACTAATATATATATATATATATATATATATATATATATATATATATATATATATATATATATATATTGTAACGTGAGGAAATATGGGTTTTCTTTCACAAAGTTGGTGTTGGACTCAGCTGTGTCAAAGCTGGGTCATTGAGAACTTTCACCCACAGATTAAGACCTGAATGCCAGCGAGTCTGGGAGGAAACCATAACATCTGCCACCTGCAGTCTACCAGAAGATGTGTTTCCATGAGTTGTACCCAGACCAAGTCAAAACATAAAGTTTAAACTTCCTTTTCTTGATTTTAATGTTAAAGTAACCATTATCATTTTGCTCATTATAAATGTGTTTAATCAAATGAATGACTATTATGCTTTTGGGTAATTATAATGGATTAATGAAGCCATTCTTAAATAATGTTGAGAGTGTTTGTTGCTGACCTTCACACACACTCAAGCACACACACCCACACACAGATTCTCACAGTTAAACTCCAAAACACATTTGATGACGCACGTTTGCTTTGAGAAGAGAAAGGTTTTTGGTAAGTTTCAGTCTTATGATGAGAGTTCGTGTTGGACAACGAAAGAGAGTGGACCTGAAAACCAACGGGGGGGCAGAGCCGGCTGGCTCGTTTCTCCCCCCTTTCACGCTGTTTCTGCCAAGCCAGGCAGAATAGCTGAATCGCGACTTCTAACGCAGACTCATTACCGAGTCTTTTGATTTCTGAGTGAATTAACTTAAGAAAGCGCGTCGACAAAACGCTCTACCATCAACGTGCACCGAGGGCAACTCTGGACCGGTTCCGTTCGACACCTACGTCTCCTGTCAGCCGCCGGTGTCATCTGGATGAACCACAACATCCTCCACGGCCCGGATCCGAAAGAGGGTCCACAAGAATTCGGTGAGACAGAGCACGGGTTTTAGCGTTTGGATGCATTTTTTCCAACTAAACCTAAGTTTATTCAAACCATCACTTTTCACTCAGACACCTGTTTCTTCCTGAAGCAAAATCAGATGCACACACGCATCCATCTCACCTCATCTCACCACACTTTGCACCCACACGCATCCATAATCACATCATATCACTCTCACAACTCACAACATTCTCAATCTTCATAAATTCACCAGAAGGTCTATTTGAGCAAGAACAGCATATCAACTGTTAAAGATTGTCCCACAAAGTTACCAATGTTGATTGTATTTCCTGTTTGTCAATTTTCAAAATCATTAGTTTAATTTGAAGAATTAAAACTTTTAAACGTCAAACTGGTTTCCTCATTGAACTGAAACACAGACACTCAGATATTATCGGCAGTTTATCGATGAAAACAACCTTTGAGTCTTCTGAACAATATAAATTTGGTTATTGAATATTAAAAATTAATATTCCGAATTAATACGTAGCATGGTTTCTCTTTCATAAAAGAGCATAAAACCACAACGCTACAATATATATATATATATATATATATATATATATATATATATATATGTGTGTGTGTGTGTGTGTGTGTGTGTGTGTGTGTGTGTTAATATATACACACACCACACACATTTAGGCTTCTGAGATCATTACCATCACATGACTAAACAATTAAACATCATCACCCCTCTCGCTCTCTGAAACAGAAACACAAACAAGATGGGAAAAATATTGATTGTTAATATAAGCCAAGTTTTATTTATCAGACCGATACCAATATTTTATAAAATGACTGACATCGGCCGATACTGATATTGATGTCAGTATTTCATGCATACTTAATGAACACCAGACCCACCAGCTTGTCTGCTTGCAGCACAGGCGTAAAGCTTGGTTTATGCTTGACGCATTCACTTTCCGCTTGGTGATGCGGCTCGCGGATGGAACGCGCTTCACAACTCGCAGCGTTTATGGTTCATGCGGCTCGTCTCTGCGGTGAGCCAATATTCTCCCAAACTGAATGGGGCAGCATGGAGCTCTACGGCATGCATCCAACACTACACCGTAGTAGAAGTAGAAATGACTGTTTACAACATGACAATTCAGCATTTTTAACAGCGTCCTCGTCTTTTCCCACAGTGCGAGCTATTTCTCTCCAAGAATTATTAACAACATGTTGATCACGGTGATCTCTGAGAGCTGAATCAAACAAATGTCTGTATTTACGAACCTCTGCCATACTAGTTCTTGCCGGTCCGCCATGTTTTTCCGCGTCCGTCCGTCCGCGTGGTTAGAAATTTTCCGAGGTGCGCGTTGCGGAAATCTTAGGCCGTGCAGAGGGGCGGTGGAGGGACGTGGTCGTTAAAATGACGCAACTTTTCCGCGTGGAGCCGTGCGGATCTCGCGGACGCGTCAAGCATAAACCAACCCTTACTATGCTGCAACTAGATGCCGTGCATCTGAAACCATGGCTTTTCCCCTCAGTATGGTTTGGAGTCTTGCTCACAGCGTTTCTGAGCCAGTTATTATTTCATGATAGTTGGACACTTTGCGTCTGATTGGCTAAGAGATCCTCAGACCAGACAAGCTGGTTCCCAAAGTCAGAGACTCTCTTGGTCAGCTTGCTTCCCACACCAAACCTTCCGTCAGGAATCTTGGCGTGACCTTTGACCCAGCTCTCACCCTGGATTCTCATGTCAGTTCTCTTGTTCGCTCTTCCTTCTTCCATCTCAGGAACGTTGCTAAGCTGAGTCCCATTCTGTCCCGCTCTGAACTTGAGACAGTTCTCCACACCTTCATCTCCTCACGCTTAGACTACTGTAACTCTCTTTTCACGTGTCTGAGCAGAACCTCCCTGAACCGTCTACAGGTGGTTCAGAACGCCTGTGCTCGGCTTCTGACCAAGTCCTCCAAACACACCCACATCACCCCGCTTCTCCTCCAGCTTCACTGGCTGCCAGACAACTTCAGGGTTCATTTCAAGATCCTGGTTCTGGTCTATAGGGCCTTACATGGATAAGCACCATCTTACATTGGTGACCTTCTGAGTCCCTACACCCCCAGCAGGTCCCTGAGGTCCAGTGATCAAAGCCTACTGGTTGTGCAGCACCAGGCTAAAGACCAAAGGTGATAGATCATCTACTGCTGTGGCCCCCAGACTCTGGAACTCTCTCCCCCTGAGCCTGAGATCAGTGGACTCAGGCTGGCTTTTGTATGACCTTCTTCACCACTCTCTATTCTGCTCTCCCCACCTATTCCACCTTCCTCAGGATCCACCGATTTCCCTCTTTCCTGTTCACTCTCTCTCTTTCTTAACATTTTTTAAAATCACAATTGTCTATTTTTGTTCATTTTAAATATATTTTTAAACATTTTCTAAATTCTTTTTTATGTTTTACTTTTTTTGTGAAGCGCATCGTGATTTTTACCTTGAGAGGCGCTATAGAATGATATTTTCTTCTTCTTCTTCTAACAGCAATGCAACTCTGCTTACTCCATTTGTTCTGCAACATTGATGTTTTATCTCCACAAATAACTGAAGGAATTCTGCCATGTGGTGGAGTTTCTAATGCTAATGGCTAGCTTCTACTAGCTGAGATGTGCCTTTCTTGTTCTTAATTGAATTACCTTTCTATCGGCGGCTAATGCAGTAAATAGGGGTTGAAGGATATTTTCATTTTTTGCCTGCGTTTCAAACTCAGTCACTGATCAGGATGAGTAAATGTAAACATCTGCCTACAATGGGTCAGAGTTAGTGGTTTAAACTGTAAAGAGGTCCAATAACCCAATGGTTAAGAATCTATACGTTTAGTCAAGTCATACTTCCTGTTTATGGCTTTATGAACACAGTTTAACACATCGGTGCATCTTAAAGCAGACAGATTAGAGTGACAAATCCTCTGAGTATTAAAGGAACAGCTGAAGAGTTCAACTGCAAAAACAGATAAACGCCATTTTTGATCAAAATCACCAGCTGAAGTAAGTAATAAAAAGATGCATTTTTTATTTATAATCGTAAACAAATAAAAATGATTTGCTCTTAAGTCCTATTTGGTCTTTGGTAAGTGTCTCCCTCATCAGTAATATGTTTTCTGAGTCCTGGAAGCTGCAGCATGACCCGGCACCACACAACAGGGTGAAAATGAAGAGAAATTGTTGCCGATTACTCTCTGCCACAGAGACAGTAATTGCAGATCTCATAAGCTGTCAGCTTCATGTGGTCACATAGAATTTCTTTGTCTCTCTCACTCCTCCTTTCTCCAGCTTTTTGCTCTTCCTTCCATCCTCACAGTGTCAGTTTTCACAGCGCTTCAGAGGATGGCACGTCAGCCCTGATTTGCTCTGACAATGAGCCACTTACGCTAATTTACTCATTAATGCTAATATGATTGACATTTCATTTCAGCGCGCACCCCTCTCCTGCCACTGATAGGGCTGGTCGAGGCAGCCAGTGATCACTGACAGGGCCATTAAAAGAAGATTGAATGCAATTATCTCTCTAATTCAGAGGGTTCTTTTTATTTAGCAGCGTAAAATTGTCAATCTTGGAAGTGTAATCGGCCTCGGCCTTTGAGATGGAAATAAAAATAAAAGATGAGTGTGCTTCCTTTTCCTGTGCTTTAAAGCCAAAACAGATGCAGAGACAGCAGATTGGACCAACGATGTGGGGACACTCATTTGCAGTCCGTCAATGAGTCCAGAAATGAAGATTGTTCTCACTGTCACGTTAATTCCACCTTTGTCAGAGTAGACAAGCAGTGGTGTTTTTGCATTTGCCTTTACTCATTCACCAGTATCCACACATGCACATTAAACTAGAGTAATAAGAAAAATGCAATCCCTGCACGCTCCAAAAACACTATTCTGCTTCTGGGAGATGGCCTGATTTTAAAGTCCAAGTTCACTCGTTTTTTAAAAACACTTGCAGTTGTTTCTTGTATAAATTAATGCCGTGTGAGTAAATTTCAATTAAAGTAACTCGGTTTAGCTATTTAGATTAATGTAGCTGGAGGAGTGGGGTGCAGAATACGGCATGATTTGGAGTATTCTGACATCTCCTCTCTGGATAACAGCAACACAACTCTTCCACTGACTCTACTTTGCAAAAGTGATGTTTTAATTACACAAATAACACAAGCTTGAAGGAGTTCTGCCATATTTTGGAGTTGTTAATGCTAATGGTTAGCTTATACAAGTCGAGACATGCTCTGCTTTCACCGAGATACTAAATCCACAACAGCCAACCTTGCCATGAGCCAAGATGGGTGATTCCATGAATGTTAATGTGACAGCATGATGGGTATTTCTTATCCAAGTGTACCCCTGTCTATTTTCTATTAGCACCTAATGTAACAACCAGGGCTGGAGGACCCGTGAAAGCACCAGACACAGTAAGACACTTTAAAGTTTTTATTTGAGAACACACAGGGGAGTGTTACCAGTCTGTAGGAAGGGCAGAAGCAGAAGGCTTGGTCAGGAGGGGAAATCCAGAGGCAGAGTCCATGTAACAGATCCAAGGTCAGGAGTCCAGAAGATCAGAAACTATGAGATAATCCAGTCAGGGAGCAGGCAGGTGGCAAGGTCGGGGTTCAGAAGCAAGGTCAGGAACTTGAGGTTTAGGCAGGGTTTTAGAATGCTGGAGAATCTACTAGCAAATGCTTTCAAAAATCTGGCACTGGCTTGGTGTTTTTCCTGATGTTATATAGAGGTGGTTGCAGGTGGAGCTGATGAGTTAATGTGAGACAGGTGGTTTGAATCAGGTAGATGATGAGCTGATTGTGGTTGCTGGGGAAACCGGGCCTGGCTGGAGCGGTGGCATGACAGAATCCCCCCCCACAAGGGCCGGCACCGGACGGCCCACCCGGCCGGCCAGGACGGGAGCAGCGGAAGTCCCGGAGGAGAGAGAGGTCGACGAAGCGGCGGGCGGGGACCCAGGACCGCTCCTCAGGACCAAAACCATCCCAGTCCACCAGGTATTGAAGCCCCCGGCGCCGGGAACGGAGGACCCACCGCACAGCCCAGACCGGACCACCAGGAAGGAGCCGAGCGGGCGGAGGGGGCCCGGAGGGGGGCACGAGAGACGAGGCCACCACAGGTTTCACCTTTGACACATGGAAAGAGGGGTGGACCCTAAGGGCCCTGGGAAGGAGGAGGCAAACAGCAGCAGGGTTGATGACCTTGGAAATGGGGAAGGGACCAATGAAATGGGGAGCCAACTTCCTGCAGTCCACACTGAGCGGGATATCGGCCGTCGACAGCCAGACCTTCTGACCTGCCCTATACGTGGGAGCCGGAATGCGCCGCCTCTTGGCCGAGCGGGCATATTCTGCAGGGGCTTGGAGGAGACGGCGCCTAGCGGACCACCAGGCACGGCGACATCTGAGGGCGGCGGCATAGGCAGAGGGGGCGTGGGCCAGGGTCTCTTGAATGGAAAACACAGGGGGTTGATAACCAAAAATGGCAAAAAAGGGAGACACACCTGTCGCAGTCGTGGGTAGAGAGTTCATAGCGTGTTCCACCCAAGGCAGGTTCTGGGACCAGGTTGTGGCATCATCCTGGCACAAGAGGCGTAGCTTGGTTTCCATTTCTTGGTTGTGTCTCTCCGTTTGTCCGTCGGTCTGTGGATGAAACCCAGAGGAGAGGCTCACCTGAATCCCCAACCAGGCACAAAAAGCTTTCCAGAACCTGGACACGAACTGGGGTCCTCTGTCCAAGACGATGTCTTGTGGAAGACCATGAAGGCGGAAGACCTCACGTGCCAAGATATCGGCCATGTCAGACGTGGTGGGGAGTTTCTTGAGGGGGACCAGATGGACCATCTTGAAAAAACGGTCCACGACTGTGAGGATAATTCTGAAGAAGTTAGATGGAGGTAAGCATGTGACGAAATCCATGCTTAGATGAGACCAGGGCCGGTGTGGGACGGGCAAAGGTCGTAGAAGCCCGGCAGGGGTCTATGAAAGGCCTTTGCTTTGGCGCAGTCGGGGCAGGCCCTGACAAACTCCCGGGAAGCCTTGGCCAACGCCGGCCACCAGAATCTGCTTCTGACCACGTTGATAGTCCTGGTAATGCCTGGGTGACAAAAAAGGCGAGAACTGTGACAGAATAACAATACCTCTGTTCGTAGGTGGTCAGGAACGTAGATCCGACCAGGGGGGCACTGAGGAGGTGCTGGGTAGAGATGTTCTGTCTCCTTGAGTTTGTTCTCCAGAGCTAGGCGGGAGACGCCCAGCAGGACCCCCTTGGGAAGAACTGTGGAGTCCATGGAGGCGTTGGGTTCAGGTACCTGGTGTTCCATGATCCAGGATAGAGCATCGGGCTTGGTATTCTTGGTGCCAGGTCTGTAAGACAAGTGGAAGTTGAAACGGCCAAAAAACAAGGCCCACCTAGCTTGACGGGGGTTGAGACGCTTGGCTGTCTGTAGATACTCCAGGTTTTTATGGTCAGTCCAGACCATAAACACAAGGTGTGATAGCCCCCTCAAGCCAATGCCTCCAATCCTCCAGGGCGAGCTTAACCGCCAACAGGTCCCGGTCGCCCACATCATAGTTTCGTTCAGCTGGTGATAGGGTCTTAGAAAAGAAAGCACATGGGTGAACCTTGTTATCAGAGCTGCGCTGGCTCAAAACGGCGCCTACACCAACAGCTGAGGCATCCACCTCTACAATAAACTGGCGTGCAGGATCCGGGGTGTGGAGAACTGGAGCGGTTGTAAACAGTTCTTTGAGTTTGAGGAATGCCTGGTTAGCATAATCAGTCCACACATCACTGACCTTGTTAGAGGTGAGGGCATGGAGAGGTGCAGCGATCCTGCTGTAACCTTTGATGAATCGCCGGTAGAAATTAGCAAACCCCAGGAAGCGTTGGAGCTGCTTTCTGTCTGTTGGAGGGGGCCAGTCAACCACTGCGGTCACCTTGGTGGGGTCCATGGAAATCTGATTGGGGAGAGTATGAATCCCAAGAAGGACATGGATGCCTTGTGAAACTCACATTTTTCTGCTTTTATAAAGAGGTTGTTTTGCAGCAACCTGAGAATGACTGCTCTGACGTGTCTTCTGTGGGTGTCCAGATCGGGAGAGAACACAAGGACATCATCTAGGTAAACAAACACAAATCTCCCCACCATGTCACGTAAAACATCATTGACGAGGGCCTGGAAAAGAGCAGGGGCGTTGGTGAGGCCAAAGGGCATGACCAGGTATTCATAATGTCCATTTGGGGTGTTAAAAGCGGTCTTCCACTCATCCCCTTCTTGAATGCGCACCAGATGGTAAGCGTTGCGCAAATCAAGCTTGGTAAAAATCTGGGAACCTCAAAGGGAGTCGAAAGCAGAGTTGATAAGAGGGAGAGGATAGCGGTTCTTTACCGTGATGTTGTTAAGTCCTCTGTAGTCGATACAGGGTCGTAAAGAATCATCCTTCTTTCCTACGAAAAATCCAGCACCAGCCGGAGAAGAGGAGGGGCGGATGATTCCTGATTGTAGGGACTCGTGGATGTATTTCCTCACGGCTTCTTGCTCTGTAAGAGATAGGGAAAACAGACGCCCTCGAGGGGGTGAAGTCCCATGCAATAAATCAATGGCACAATCATAGAGGCGATAAGGAGGTAACCTGGTAGCACGATGCTTGTTAAAAGCCTCCTTGAGGTTATGGTACTCAATATGGACTTTTGAGAGGTCCGGGTAGGTTTCTGATGAGTCAGGTGTATGTAGGAGACTAGGAGAGGCATTAGTCAAACATTGGGACATACACTGGTCAGACCATCCCAAAATCTTCCCCTTCAGCCAATCCAGCAGTGGATTGTGAGTGCGCAACCACGTGATCCCCAAGATGACAGAGATGTTAGGAGAGGGGATGGCCAGGAAACTTCGACATGGTTCCCCCCGAGCCTCATGGTGATTGGGTCAGTTTCATGGGTGGCTTAGTAAATGATGTGTCCATCAATAGCCTGCACTTCTTGAGTCCGGGCGATGGGGTGCAGGGGCAGGCCAATAGACTCAGCAAAAGAATTGTCCATAAAGTTTGTGTCAGCTCCAGAGTCAATAAACACAGGACAGCTGTGCTCCTGTTTGGCACAAAAAATGTAGCAGAGGCAAAAGGTCGTACGGGGGGTTTTGGAACCAAACGACCCAATAGAGCCCTCCCCTTCTCGATTGAGCATGCCCTTTTAACGTGCAGTTACGTACGCTGTGATCTGAGCCCCCACAATAAAAACATAGGTTGAGTAACTGACGTCTAGATCTCTTTTTTTCTGTGAGCTTGGTCTTCCCAATTTGCATGGGTTCCTCATGGGAGGATTGTGGTGTGTTGTAGTTACTCACAGTTGTATGTCCAGGTGAAGTTGCCGGACCCATGGGCACAGAGCGGGGACTGACAGGTGGAATGGGTCTCCTGGACCTGTCTCTCCGCCTCTCCAACAGTCGGAGGTCGATGCGGGTGGCGAGATTCTCGAGGTCCTCCAGGCTTCTAGGAAACTCTCGAGTTGCCAATTCATCCTTGATCCGGTCCGAGAGACCCTGATAGAACATGTCCATGAGGGCTGCCTCATTCCAGTCACTCCCTGCAGCCACAGCATGGAAGTCGATGATATAGTCGTTGACCCTCCGGGTTCCTTGTTCCAAAGTCAATAATCCTCGGGTGGCCTCCCTGCTTGGTAAAACAGGGTTAAAAATCCGAACGAGTTCATTCGAGTAAGCACGGTAATTAAAACAGATGGGAGAGTTCTTAACCCATTCAGTGGTGCCCCAAACCTTGGCTTGGTCCGACAATAACGAGATCACATAAGCCACGCGGGAGCGTTCGGTTGGAAATGATGAAGGCTGTAGTTCAAAGTGAATCTTGCATTGGGTGAGGAAGGGGCGGCATTGTTTGGGCTCACCTTTAAAAACTTCCGGTGGAACAAGTCGAGGTTCGTGGACAGGGGAGACCTGGAACTGGACCGGGGATGCGGAAGCCCTCGGGACGTCTGTCACATGACGAGATGAGTCACCGGTTCGGAGCAGATCCAGGAGTTCATTTACTTTGTCTTACCGACCAGAAATGGAGCATTCCACACCAAGCTGCCATTCCTGTGTCGGTGCTGGGTCCATGGTGGCCAGATTTTTCTGTAACAACCAGGGCTGGTGGACCCGTGAAAGCACCAGACACAGTAAGACACTTTAAAGTTTTTATTTGAGAACACACAGGGGAGAGTTACCAGTCTGTAGGAAGGGCAGAAGCAGAAGGCTTGGTCAGGAGGGGAAATCCAGAGGCAGAGTCCATGTAACAGATCCAAGGTCAGGAGTCCAGAAGATCAGAAACTATGAGATAATCCAGTCAGGGAGCAGGCAGGTGGCAAGGTCGGGGTTCAGAAGCAAGGTCAGGAACTTGAGGTTTAGGCAGGGTTTTAGAATGCTGGAGAATCTACTAGCAAATGCTTTCAAAAATCTAGCACTGGCTTGGTGTTTTTCCTGATGTTATATAGAGGTGGTTGCAGGTGGAGCTGATGAGTTAATGTGAGACAGGTGGTTTGAATCAGGTAGATGATGAGCTGATTGTGGTTGCTGTCATGTTCTGCGGGTGGAGGTGGCAGACCATGTGTGGTGGTGGGTTCCAGGAGGCAGAGGATCAGGCAGACGGATGTAAAAAATAAAAATGGTTTAATTGTAGACTGGGAGCAACAGGACGAACGAACATGCACAAACGACAATGAACCGACAAAGACAACAACCAGGAGGGAGGTATAAATACACAAGGGAATCAGGAACACATGGGCAGAGTAATCAGGGACAGGTGAGAACAATAAGGCTAATCAGGGCAGGAGAGACACAGTCAGGGAGGCTGGGGCGGATCATGACAGTAACCCCCCCCCCCCCCCCCCCCCCCCAAGGGGTGGATACCAGACGCCCACAAGCCACAAAACACAGGAGACACGGGCACGAACGAAGACCAGACCAGGGCACACATGACAAGGGAACACAGAAGACGAGACCAGGGAACAAGGAACACCGTCCAGGGCTGCGGAGCAGGGGCCTCTTGGTTCAGGCGGCACTCCGTCTTACGACCAAACAGACATGTCCAAGAACTTAGACCAGGGAAACTCGGACTCGTAGACTTGACTTGGGCACAGGGACTCGTAGACTTGACTTGGGCACAGGGACTCGTAGACTTGACTTGGACACAGGGACTCGTAGACTTGACTTGGGCACAGGGACTCATAGACTTGACTTGGGCAAAGGGACTCGTAGACTTGACTTGACTTGACACGATGATTTGACTTGACACGATGACTTGACTTGACATGATGACTCGACTTGACACGATGACTTGACTTGACACGATGACTTGACTTGACACAATGTCTTGACTTGACACGATGACTTAACTTGACATGATGACTTGACTTGACATGACTCCAGGAACACAGGACACCAGGAACACAGAGACGAACTGCAGCAGCAGGCGTGGGACCCAGCAGGAACTGCAGCAGCAGGCATAGGCCCCAGCAGGAACTGCTGCGTGGAGAACCTGCAGGCACAGAACCCGCAGGCGTGGACCAGGAAGTGGTTGAGTAGCGGGAGCGACGCGTGGAAGCCCAGCTCGGCGGCAGGTACTCGACATCCCAATCAGAGCAGGTGCACATCCGATCTGCTGGGTCCATCGGCGGAGGCTCGGGTGAAGGGAAGCCGGAGAAGAGCGGGGAACCAGCCCTACCACACCGGAAAATAATGGCGTGCGTAGGGGGTGTAATTCCCTTGTGGCTCCAGGATCCGCGGCTTCAGGAGAAGAATGGGACGGGGCAAAAACAGCTGGAGGAGAATGACCCTGGCCACCCCGAAGATAAATAGGACGCGCCAGGATCTCCCAGAGGAAGTTCGACCACCCCGAGAAAAGGTAGGATGCGCCGAACACACAAACTCCAGGCCAGAAATCTTCCACAACTGAAAGGGACAAAAAAGAAAAAATAATCCTCCAGGAACAGATGTGTTAGCTCACCACAGGTCCAGGTTTGGTCGGTTCATTCTGTCATGTTCTGCGGGTGGAGGTGGCAGACCATGTGTGGTGGTGGGTTCCAGGAGGCAGAGGATCAGGCAGACGGATGTAAAAAATAAAAATGGTTTAATTGTAGACTGGGAGCAACAGGACGAACGAACATGCACAAACGACAATGAACCGACAAAACCGAGGATTCAGGTAGATGGGAGCCGTACCATCTCGGGCTTTGTATGCTAGTGTTATCAATTTGAATTTGATGCGTGCTGCTAGTGGTAGCCAGTGGAGCTCAATGAACAGAGGGGTGACGTGTGCTCTTTTTGGCTGATTGAAGACCAGACGCACCGCTGCGTTCTGCACCATTTGAAGAGGTCTCACAGTACAGGCTGGAAGACCAGTTAGAAGGGCATTGCAGTAATCGAGGCGGGAGATGACAGTAGATTGCACCAGGAGCTGGGTGGCATGTTGTGTTAGGTATGGTCTGATCTTTCGTATGTTATACAGCGCAAAGTGGCATGAACGAGCAACAGAGGTATCATGATCTTTAAAGCTCAGGTGTTCATCAATTACAACACCCAGATTTCGAACTGCCTTTGAAGGAGCCAGAGATAGGAAGTCATTTTGGAATGAGATGTGCTGTATGGATGGTTTTGCTGGGATGATAAGTAGTTCAGTTTTAGAGGTTGAGTTGGAGATGGTGGGATTTCATCAATTTTGATATGTCAGAGAGACAGTTTGATATTCGTGCAGAGACAGTGTGGTCGTCCGGTGGAAATGACAGATAGAGCTGGGTGTCGTCTGCTAGGAGAAGCCATGTGATTGAATGATCTCACCCAGTGAGGTGGTGTATATGGCAAAGAGAAGAGGTCCTAGTACAGAGCCCTGGGGGACTCCTGTGGCAAGATGATGCACGGTAGAGGATTGTCCAAGCCAAGATACACTGAATGATCGTCCTGTGAGGTACAATTTAAACCAGGCGTGTGCTTTCTCTGTGATGCCCATGCTAGAGAGTGTGGACAAAAGGAAGCCATGGTTGACAAATGCAGCCGATAAGTCGAGCAGGATAAGCACTGAGGATTTGTCTGTCGCTCTAGCTTCTTTTAAGGATTCAGTCACTGCTAACAGAGCAGTTTCAGTGGAGTGGCCCTTTTTGAACCCAGATTGGTAAGGGTCAAGCAGACAGTTTTGTGGGAGGTATTCTGTGATCTGCTTGAAAGCCGCCCTTTCAATGGTTTTGGACAGAAAAGGGAGGAGAGAGATAGGTCGGTAGTTCTCCACATGATTTGGAGGAAGAGATGTTTTTTTTAGCAGCGGTTTAACCTGAGCATGCTTGAGAGAGGTGGGAAATGTACCGGATGTCAGTGATGCATTGATCACATGTGTGACTGCTGAGTCCACTGTAGGAGCAATAGCTTGGAGCAGCTTAGTCGGAATGGGGTCAAGTGGGCATGTAGTAGGGTGGCTGCACGTGAGAAGCTTGGACACACAGTTCTCAGTGATGGGGAAAAGGAGGAAAATGAAGCAGTAGGGCCTGAGATGGTTGGGCTTGAAGGAGTTTGTGGTAGAGAATGTTCAGGAGTGGCCAGTTGAGTAAACTGTTTGCTTATAGCTGCCACTTTGTCAGTGAAGAATGAGGCAAAGGTGTCACCTGATAGATTGTTGGTAGGAGGTTGGTATTCAATAGATCACCAGGATCTTTTGTTTTGCGCCATTTCCATTCCACAGCTCTAAGATTGGTGTGTAGAGACCGGAGGGTATCATTTAGCCAAGGGTGCGACTGAGAGGATCTAGCAGGTCTAGTGGCTAAAGGGCACAAGTTGTTAAGACAAGAGCTGAGTGTGGAGCAGAGTGACTCGGTGGCATCATTCACTTCATAAGCAGAGAATGTGCTGGGAGATGGAAGAGTGGAGGCAACAAGAGAGGAGAAGTGGTTGGGTGCCAGATTGCGGAGGTTTCGGCGGAATGAGACCATTGGGGAGGAAGCAGTGGACCTCCCTTGTAGAGTCGTGCTGAAATGGATGAAGTAATGATCGGAAAGATGCAGCGGTGTGACAGAGATTGTGTCTATGGCACAGTTTCTGGTGAAAATGAGGTCAAGTGCTTTTCCAGCTTTGTGAGTTGGAGGGCTTTGTACTAGTTTTAAATCAAATGATGACATTAGTGACAGGAGGCCTGATGAGTTGGGATTGTCCAGGTGAATATTCATGTCTCCAAGGACCACTGTGGGACAGTCATGCTCAGGAATGGAGGAGAGCAGGGTTGACCTGGTTGAGGATATATGACAACCAAAAAGAATTTTTTCGGTACAGTTACCTGGATGGCATGGAATTCAAAGGAGTTGTATTTAGTGATGGGTAGCAACTGACTGTATATCCATTTGTTGGAAATTAACATGCCCGTTCCACCACCTCGGCCAGATGCACGTGAAGTGTGGGAGAAAGTGTGGTTAACAGAGAGAGCAGATGGGGTAGCATTGTCACATGGTTTGATCCAGGTCTCAGTGAGAGTCAGTGCATCAAGTGACAGGCGGTTTGCATATGTGGTAATGAAGTCAGCTTTGTTTACAGCTGATTGGCAGTTCCAAAGTCCCATAGACAGGTGGGTGTCTTCAGGGGGAGTTGGTTTTAGCGAGCAGAGGTTTTGAAGGTTGCGAAAGCGGTTTGCGTTTATAGGTGTTGCACATTTTTCAACATAAAAGATAACATAAAAGATGTTTAAAAGCTATATTGTTGATAAATTATTTATATATATATATAAATTATATATATGTATATATAAATACATTATATATATATATATACATATATATATATATATATATATATATATATATATATATATATATATATATATATATATATATATATGCTGTGGAAACTTTCCCTAGAAAAACAATGCTGGTAATGTGACAACATGCAAACATGCAACCAACAGAGAAATTGGATTTTCAGTGCTTGGAAATGTTAATATAGAGACATCTGTGTGTGCAACACGAAAGGAAACTGATACATTAGTGTCACAGTGACAGGGATTATACATATCCACTGCATCTGGCAATTCGCCTCATCGCTACATTCAATTTGCACATGCAAATCCCATGGCATATACATCTAACTGCTGTCCCAGTGCATTTTTCAGAGATAACTGAACAGTCTGGTTAATCTGATTCCAATATTCACTCACACACATTCTTGTTCTTCTGTCTTTGTGAGGCATTCTCCACCCCATTTCAGACTGCTAAGTAAGTAAATAAGTATATTTTTTTCAAGATATAAAATCATAAAGTGCTTCTCAAGAACCTACATTTCAGAATACAAGAGAAATAGAGAAAACACTGATTTGAAAGGCCAAAAGGAAGAAACTGTCTCATTTTGTCTTCAGCCTGGTGTGGGGTACCTTTAGGCGACCCTGATCACTGGACCTCAGGAGCATATGGGTTAAGGTTCCTGATATAACTTGGCTGTTCATGAAGAGCTCTCCAGGTCATTAATCTGCACTCTAAAATAAACCTTAAGCAATTGTAGTTACATCTAGATTGAAGTAATTTGTAGGCACTTTGAGGACTTAGTCAGAAACCTTGCAGCCGCATTTTAAGATGTGTATGAAGAATTTCAAGAATTCAATTGTGATGAAACAAAAGCATGAACAACTGTTTCCCATTCAGAATGTGAGAAAACAGAGTTTTGTTTGGGAATATTTCTCAAATGATTGACTTAACATGTGCATCCAATGTAAAACAAGAAGCAACGTTTATGCCAAGGTTCCTAACAGAAGTTTTTGAACCAAGAAGTGCAGGTGTCTCCTTAATCTCAGACATGGATTTTTCCCATGCAAAGATACATTTTGTCTATTTATTAGCAAAAACAGTCAGGATCTAACTGAAAGTATCAATGGGTTGGTTTTAATTGCAATTCATACCGTGTTTTTCAGCCGTCATAGACTAATCATTTGTCATGAATTGAGTTTTGATAAAAAACAGTACGTGAGTGGGATTTGCAAGTTTTTGGCTGTGGTGTGGTAGGCCCACTGACTGCAATTTGCAATGGCGGCTGGTGATTTTTTTTTGGTGGGACGCATTTTGCGAGTCAGTGTTTCAGTTGCACAAATCACATCTCGTCACTAGGGGACACCAAATTACCATTCCTATGCAACTTGAACCATATGAGCACTTCCAGCAACACTGTTGTTCCAAAAACATGCTTAATATTCACCAATGTACGCAAACTGCACAAGTGCGGGAAGAGGCTCATTTAAACTATAGAATCAATTTCCCTCTGGAAATAATAAAGTATTTTTGAAATGAAATTGAATTGAATTGAATCCACGTTTTGTACCACATTTGAGCACTTCCACAACCAAATCCAGTCTCCAACAGTCCAAAAAGCAGCATCAAAAAATCTACAACTTCATACTGCAATCAACCACGAACCCCTTGCATACAAGCTAGAGCAAAATGTTGTGCAGTTTGACTCGCTGAAATCTTGGTTAAGTCAGTGTGCCGCCTATAGAGCTTGCACAGTGTGATATGAAGCAGTCCTTTGCAACAGTCAAAACATGTAGTGGGAACCAGGCTTCAGACAGAATGTCCCCAAGGCAGAGCAAATGCAATAGAAACAGCAGAGACCCCAAAGCAGAACCTTGTGGTACATCTAAACGGACTAGAGAAGGGGGAGATCTGTATTATAATAATAATAATAATGCATTGAACTTATATAGCGCTTTTCTAGACACCCAAAGACGCTTTCACACACTCTCACATTCACACACTGCTAGTGATGGTAAGCTACTTGTAGCCACAGCCGCCCTGGGGAGGTCTGACAGAGGCGAGGCTGCCATTTGGCGCCGTCGGCCCCTCTGACCACCACTAACACAGGCAAGTTGGGTGAAGTGTCTTGCCCAAGGACACAACAGCAGGATATCCCTGGCGGGAGCTGGGATCGAGCCCATGACCCTCCGATCATGAGGCAACCCGCTCTACCACCTGAGCTACTGCTGCCCCCAGTATTTAGAAATAGCTACATAATACTTTCACCATGAACAGAACCAGTCCAAAGCAGATGCTGGTAAATCTCTGGACTATTAAGTGGAATGTCGTCAACCATCACAACAGTGGATTCATGTCTCTTCCTGAGTACAATCATCACCTCTGGCTTAAAAAAGGCCCAGCAGAGGATGTACTTCCAGGGCAGCTAAATAAATTCAACCTGCCAGCACAGTCAGTGAGGCAGTTCTACACCACAATCATCGAGTCCATCCTCACCTCTTCAATCACTGTGTGGCATGCTGGAGCTCCACCAGGGACAAGAAGAAGCTGCAGCAAGTCATGCACCCTACTGAGAAGATCACTGGCTGAAACTCCCCTCCATACAGGACCTGTACGCCTCCAGGACATTGAGGCGTGCAGATCGGATAACAACTGACCCGTGTCACCCCGGACACAGACTCTTTACTCGCTCCGATCTGGCAGGAGTGTCAGGACTGTCAGGACTGCCCACTCCAGCTGGTTTGTTTCAGTCACATGACCCTGTGTTACATTTATACCTGAACTGTAGCGCTCTGATTAGTACCTACACTGTCTTGTGTATAGTAGCCGTTTCTCTAATTATTGCCACTTTATATTATTATTTTATCATCATTTTCTTACTTCCTATACTTGCTTACCTCTTTGTGTTATCCTTTTTTTTCTCCAAGTACCGGAGCAGTTTCCTAATCTTGTGATTTCTCACATATATGGCAATAAAACCTTCTGATTCTGAACTGTATTGAAGGCAAAGGTGAGGTCCAACTGTGCTTGAGGCACTGAAGAATAGTTTACTCCCAGAAAAGCTGTTTCAGTTAAATGTGATCTGAGAAAACACCACAATCTTCTTAAAGATCTTAGCAGCAACTGGAAGCATGGAAATGAGCTTATAACTTGCCAAGGATTGAGGATCCTAATTGTCCTTTGATGGTGGGATTCAGTTTTTTGGACTCCTGGACAACAAAGTCAGACCCAGGTACCATCATCGACCCATGACACCCAGATTTATCCCCGGAATAACCCCTGGCTATCAGCTACCGCTCACCACCAGCTCCACAACAAATCAGCAACAAGTAGCAGAAGGAGGCCATGAAACTTTAACAATTTCAGGAGCAGCAGTGTGCACAGGATGAAACCCCTCCGCTCAAGGTCACATCCCTGTCCCCTGGACCAGTGGAGAAGGAATGGACAAAGCACAGAGGGCAAGCCAGAGGTGAAACAGGTACACTCTGTGCATAAAAACAAACAAAAAAAAAACAAACAAACAAAACAAAAGACAGTCCCTGGATGTGCATATAGCGCAAGAAATAGTTTAGTCTGCAGCAGGACAAGAACTGCTCTGCAAATTACCACAACAGCTAAAAACACATGACCATTGACAGATGATATCTTCGGAAACTCAGACACTGAAAGTTGTACATATAAATAAATCAATACAAGGTTGTAATACATGTTTTGCTTGATTTCTGCCATTTCAGATTTTTTGTTCATGTACATTTACAATTTCTATTCAGAAATTTCTGAAGAAAAATCTAATGTTTTTTTATTACAGTTAGAACACACTGTTTTGGTTTAAAATCCCAATTATAAACCACACACCAGCTTTAAATGTTAATAGCCCATTAAAACCAGAGTTATACTTAAAATAATTAAATCTCAGACTATTAGAAAGATTGTGATCTTGACCACTGTCTTGATAGAGGAGTCTTTAATCAATTGTTGTCGTACTTGTTCACATTCACGTAGCCCCTTTATTATGGTATGTGTGATGTGAACACCCCTCCCAGGGTGGAGGTCTGCATTCTGACTGCTTTCTAGTTTCTTGGGCATTTAATTTTAATACTGTACCATGTTTTGTTTGCAATTTGTGACAATTCATGGTGTGTTTACAGATCATCAACTGCAGTTTGTCAAAATAGGGGGGCCCAGAACATTATCTTGCATAAGGCCCCCACAATGCTAGAAACGGCCCTGGCGTCAGATCACAAATATATAAAACACAAGCCCAAGCAGCCATTCACTATCCTTCACCTCGTTCTTATAATCACTCTGTAACTCTTTCCAGGATTTGCACTCAAAAGAGTGATTTGTAATTTTTTTAAACAAGAATGTAGAACTTTTGAATGCCACTCCCATTCAACAGCCTTCCACTGTCTAGAGCTGGAATGGATGGGAAAGGCTGTGAGAAGTGGACTCTCCATGAATGAGAGAGCAAACCCACCACATTTACTGCTTTAAAACAGCTTTTCATGCTCTGCTCTCAGAGAAGCCAACTGGGCTGTAATGCATAGCACGTCCCCTATTCCCCCCTCACTGCAGGCAATTCAATTACCTCCAATGCAAATTGGCCGAGGCTTTCATTTCTAGGAGGGAACCCTGGTTACTCATAAGGCATCTCATTGGAAAGCTCAGCAATTAGAGAGCTAATGCATCAGTTTGTCATGGTTTGGAGAGACTGAAAGGCGTTGGTGCAAATGAAAGTGTCCAATACAACGAGCGGGAAGGAGACGAGGTCCAACATGAATGCAAACTCACTTAGCTAAATTCCATAAAGCCTGATAAGATATTTCTTTCTGGAGCCAAAAATATTCAATGCCGAGAGTGAGAACATTTCACTGGCTGCTGTTGCCAGTTCCAGTGGCATTCGCAGTCAAGCAAATTTCACAAATCTTTCAAGCAAGAGCACTAAAACAGCAGATTATGCAACAATCTAATGTGTGTTTGCTGCTTTCAGAATCTGCTGTTCTCGTTTCAGCTGAGGTTCTTTTGTTTATCGACCTCCTCATGAATAAAACATTCTCACAGTCATTTTTTGCAGCATGCTGTTGCATTATATCAATCATTCACAATGCCTGTGCCTGTAATTTGATTCTCAGTCATTTTCATGCCAACAAAAGCAGGTTTGCAGAAGTGAAACTGTGAGGATGTGTTTTTGTTGCCTCTCTATATGATTAGTGTTTTATTCATCACCAATCTTGTGCGTGCTGTTGGAACAACACATTGAACGCTGTGTTGAGTTCACGTTGTGAAGACTGAATTATTCAACGTGATATATAATAAAATAGAAGGCAGTGGTGTATGTGGCATCCAGGTTCTTGTTATACCTGCTTTGGCCACTAGAGAGAGACCTTGTATTAAACTGATGCTGGTCAAGAAAAATAAAAGTCATCAAAAACCAACAGTAATGAAACTGAGTTCTGGGTTAAATCATCCATGTGTGCAGATGTTTCTCTAGTTAACGCCTCTGAAGATCACTGAGGAGCAATGCAGGTGTCACCAAACTTTATATGAGTCTTGGCAGCTGCTGGGTTAAAAAATAACAAGTCTAATCTTATCTTGTCCAAGACTTCTATATCCAGTTGTGTTGTTTATCGTGTTGATGCAATAATATAAATAATATAATGCAATAATAAATGCAATAATATAATAAAGGTTGCTTTAATGTCTTAGTTCAAATAACTGAGCTGCAGACCATCATTAATCTCATTGGACAGTCATGCTTTTAGCTGTCCTACCATGCATTAGGATATATTATTATTATGCAATGAATCCTTCAGGCTGATAAATAAATCAAAGCCTGTTTTTCTGCATTTTTTTTGCACCAAAACATAGAAAACTAGAGAAATAATGAAGAAGTTGTAGCTGGTTGTGTTGTGAGGAAACCTTTATCCACCATCCAGGTGGAGTAAAGCATCCACAGCAAGCTGCTTTATATGCTCACGGTGCAAGTCTTTCACGCTTGTTTTCCCTTTTTTAATTGTGCAAATGAAACAATCTCTTTTAACTCAACAATTTGATTTAAATCCATCACATTCATTTTGGTGGAGCCCTCTGGTGCATGGACACACTGACCCAGGCGTTATCCAAGCTCTGTATGCTGTCATTACCACTTCAGTATCATACATTCTAAGAACTTTATTATTGTTAATTTTTAAAATTCTGATTTAAATGCATATAAATTAGACAGAATGTTATGACCTTTTTGTTATTTTGCAAACTTGCCTCACTGAGCAGTTGATGTTAGTACCCAGCTGTTATGAAGCAAGAGGCAAGACACTGGCACACACACACACACACACACACACACACACACACACACACACACACACACACACACACACACTGCTCTCTACACCAGTGGTTCCTAACCTGGGGTCCCGACCCCCACAAGGGGGCGCCAAAGCCTCTCAGTGGGTCGCCAGGACCTCTCCACTTTAAGGGGTTAAAACTTCATTTTACTTGTTTATAGCCTACATTTTGCTCATCTTAGGTGTGTTCTTGCTGTGTCTTTCTAAATCCATGCTTTCGTTCTTTTTTAAACACAGAAACAGTTTTGTTTACCTGTTTGTAGCTACAGTTTCGCCGACAGCTGCCGGCTTCTTCAGGCTGACGCTGATGGTGGCGCGTCACTTCCTTCTCCGTTTACCCGGCTACATTTTGCTCACTTTTTTTTCATGAGTGAAAAGTTTACTGATATTAAGACAAGAAATAATTAGTACAGAAAAGTAACACGCTTTTAAGAACATTTTGCTCAGCTCACTGTTTTATTTCCAAGTGTCAAAAGTTCATTAAAGATAGGACTGGTTGATTAATCACAGCCTTTACAGTAAATAATCTAGTATAAACAGTAATGTACACATTTAAGTACATTTTGCTCAGTGTATTTTTTATGTGTCAAACGTTTATTGAAAGGAATGATTGATTTATCAGTGTTTACAAGAAACAATGTGTTCAGAAAAGTAATACAAACTGTCAAGAACATTATGCACTGTTTGGTTTTGTTAATGACTTTGTTCTGTACTGGAGCCTACTATTACTGTTATCTATTAAATCCAAGCATATTAAAATGTGCTTGAACAATTTTATCATTTCTAATAATGTTTGTACTGGAAGAGAGAATGGGAGGGGGTCGTCAAAAATTTTACTGGTAAAAAACGGGTCCCTTGGGAAAAAGGTTGGGAACCACTGCTCTACACTGTGTGTGATGAATGTGAAAGCAGTCTTTGCACAGGAGCTTTTGCTGAAAGAGCTAAAGACAACCCTCTGCTTGATCTTTGTTTATTTTCCACCTCCTTGTGAGTAAACATACACACACATCACAAATAGATAAGAGAAACACAGACAATGATTGTAAAAAAATGTCCTCTGGAAATGAGCTAAACATATTCTTAAATTACTTTAAAAAAATTCAGATTAAAATCTGAAAAAAAATTCAACAAAACACAACAGCCTCAAGGTTTCTATTGGGATTTCTTTGGCTTCTATATAATATAATATAATATAATATAATATAATATAATATAATATAATATAATATAATATAATATGATATGATATGATATGATATGATATGATATAATATAATATAATATAATATAATATAATATAATATGATATGATATGATATGATATGATATGATATAATATAATATAATATAATATGATATGATATGATATAATATAATATAATATAATATAATATAATATAATATAATATAAGATGATATGATATAATATAATATAATACAATATAATATGATGATATAATATAATATAAAATGATATGATATGATATAATATAATATAATATAATATAATATAATATAATATAATATAAGATGACATAATATAATATAATATAATAATATGATATGATATAATATAATATAATATGATATGATATGATATGATATAATATAATATAATATAATATAATATAATATAATATAATATAATATGATATAATATAATATAATATATTATAATATGATGATATAATATAATATAATATAAGATGATATGATATAATATAATATGATATGATATGATATGATATGATATAATATAATATAATATAATATAATATAATATGATATAATATAATATAATATATTATATTATAATATGATGATATAATATAATGTAATATAAGATGATATGATATAATATAATATAATATAATACAATATAATATGGTGATATAATATAATATAAGATGATATGATATGATATGATATAATATAATGTAATATAATATAATATAATATAATATAAGATGATATAATATAATATAATATAATATAATAATATGAAATTATATAATATAATATAATATTATGTTATATAAGATGATATAATATAATATATTATAATTTGATGATATAATATAATATAATATAAGATGATATGATATAATATAATATAATACAATATAATATGATGATATAATATAATATAATATAATATAAGATGATATGATATGATGTAATATAATGTAATATAATATAATATAATATAAGATGATATAATATAATATAATATAATAATATAATATAATATAATATAATATAATATAATATAATATAATATAATATAATATAATATAATACAATATAATATGATAAAATATAATATAATATGATATAAAATAATATAATATAATATATTATGATATAATATAATATAATATGATATAATATAATATAACATAATATAAAATAGTATAATATAAGATGATATAATATAATATAATAATATGATATGATATAATATAATATAATATGATATGATATGATATAATATAATATAATATGATATAATATAATATAATATAATATAATATAATATAATATAATATAATATAATAATATGATATGATATAATATAATATGATATGATATGATATGATATAATATAATATAATATAATATAATATAATATATTATAATATGATGATATAATATAATATAATATAATACAATATAATATGGTGATATGATATAATATAAGATGATATGATATGATATGATATAATATAATATAATATAATATAAACCAATATAATATAATATAATATAAGGTGATATAATATAATATAATATAATATAATAATATGAAATGATATAATATAATATAATATTATATTATATAAGATGATATAATATAATATATTATAATATGATGATATAATATAATATAATATAAGATGATATGATATAATATAATATAATACAATATAATATGATGATATAATATAATATAATATAATATAATATAATATGATATGATATGATATAATATAATGTAATATAATATAATATAATATAAGATGATATAATATAATATAATACAATATAATAATATAATATAATATAATATAATATAATAAAATATAATATAATACAATATAATATGATAAAATATAATATAATATGATATAAATTAATATAATATAATATAATATAATATAATATAATATGATATGATATAATATAATATATTATAATACAATATAATATAATATAATATAATATAATATAATATAATATAATATAATATAAAATAATATAATATAATATAACAGAATATAATATAATATGATATGATATAATATAATATAACATAATATAATATAGTATAATATAAGATGATATAATAGAATAGAATAGAACATCATATGATATAATATAATACAATATAATATAATATAATATAATATAATATAATATAATATAACATAATATAATATAATATAATATAATATAATATAATTGAATTGAATATACGATGATATGATATGATATAATATAATATACTATAATATAATATAATATAATATAATATAATATAATATAATATAATAAGATTATATAATATAAAACAATATGATATAATATAATATAATATAATATAATATAATATAATATAATATAATATAATATAATACAAAATAATACAATATAATATGATAAAATATAATATAATATGATATAAAATAATATAATATAATATGATATAATATAATATAATATATGATATAATATAATATATTGTAATAAAATATAATATAATATGATATAATATAATATAATATAATATAATATAATATAATATAATATAATATAATATGATATGATGTATTATAATATAATATAATATAATATAAGATGATATGATATGATATAAAATAAAATAAAATAAAATAATATAATATAATATAATATAATATAATATAATATAATATAATATAATATAATATAACATAATATAATATAATAAAATATAATACATTATAATATGATATAATATAATATAATATAATATAATATAATATGATATAAAATAAGATGATATAATACAATACAATATAATATAATATAACATAATATAATATAATATAAGATGATATGATATAATGTAATATAATATAATATAAGATGATATAATATAATATAATATAAGATGATATAATATAATATAATATGATATGATATAATATAATATAAAATAATATAATATAATACGATATAATATAATATAATATAATATAACATAATATAATATAATATAATATAATATAATATAATATAATATAATATAATATGATATGATATGATATAATATAATATAACATAATATAATCTAGTATAATATAAGATGATATAATAGAATAGAATAGAAGATAATATAATATAATATAATATAATATAATATAATATAATATAATATAATATAATATAATATAATACAATATAATATAATATAATATAATAAAACATAATACAATATAATACAATATAATATGATAAAATATAATATAATATAATATGATATAAAATAAGATGATATAATACAATACAATATAATATAATATAATATAACATAATATAATATAATATAAGATGATATGATATAATGTAATATAATATAATATAATATAAGATGATATAATATAATATAATATAATATGATATGATATAATATAATATAAAATAATATAATATAATACGATATAATATAATATAATATAATATAATATAATATAATATAATATGATATGATATGATATAATATAATATAACATAATATAATATAGTATAATATAAGATGATATAATAGAATAGAATAGAAGATAATATAATATAATATAATATAATATAATATAATATAATACAATATAATATAATATAATATAATATAATATAACATAACATAATATAATATAATATAATATAATATAATATAATAAGACTTTAAAAAACTAACTATGGGCTGCATTGTGGTGCAGTTGTTAGCACTGTTGCCTCGCAGCACGACGGTTGCAGGTTCGAAACTCGGCTGCAGCCTTTCTGCGTGGAGTTGCGTGTTGTCCCCATGCATGCGTGGGTTTCCTTCGGGTACTCCGGTTTCCCCCACAGATCACAAAATGCCCTATAGGTTATAAACTGTAAGTTGCTTTGGATAAAGGCGTCTGCCAAATAAATAAACAATAAACATAAAAATAAACATAATCATAATATAATATAATATAATATAATATAATATAATACAATTCAATATAATATAATATAATATAATATAATACAATATAATACAATATAATATGATAAAATATAATATAATATAATATGATATAAAATAAGATGATACAATACAATACAATATAATATAATGTAATATAATATAATATAACATAATATAATATATTATAAGATGATACGATATAATGTAATATAATATAATATAATATAAGATGATATAATATAATATAATATAATATAAGATGATATAATATAATATAATATGATGTGATATAATATAATATAAAATAATATAATATAATACGATATAATATAATATAATATAATATAATATAACATAATATAATATAATATGATATGATATGATATAATATAATATAACATAATATAATATAGTATAATATAAGATGATATAATAGAATAGAATAGAAGATAATATAATATAATATAATAGAAGATAATATAATATAATATAATATAATATAATATAATATAATATAACATAATATAATATAATACAATATAATACAATATAATATGATAAAATATAATATAATATAATATGATATAAAATAAGATGATATAATACAATACAATATAACATAATATAATATAATATAAGATGATATGATATAATATAATATAATACAATATAATATGATGATATAATATAATATAATATAATATAATATAATATAATATGATATGATATGATATGATATAATATAATGTAATATAATATAATATAATATAAGATGATATAATATAATATAATACAATATAATAATATAATATAATATAATATAATAAAATATAATATAATACAATATAATATGATAAAATATAATATAACATGATATAAAATAATATAATATAATATAATATAATATAATATAATATAATATAATATAATATAATATAATATAATATAATATTATATTATATAATATATTATAATACAATATAATATAATATAATATAATATAATATAATATAATATAATATAAAATAATATAATATAATATAACAGAATATAATATAATATGATATGATATAATATAATATAACATAATATAATATAGTATAATATAAGATGATATAATAGAATAGAATAGAACACCATATGATATAATATAATACAATATAATATAATATAATATAATATAATATAATATAATATAATATAATATAATATAATATAATATAATATAATATAATATAATATAATTGAATTGAATATACGATGATATGATATGATATAATATAATATACTATAATATAATATAATATAATATAATATAATATAATATAATATAATATAATATAATAAGATTATATAATATAATACAATATGATATAATATAATATAATATAATATAATATAATATAATATAATATAATATAATATAATACAAAATAATACAATATAATATGATAAAATATAATATAATATGATATAAAATAATATAATATAATATGATATAATATAATATAATATATGACATAATATAATATATTGTAATAAAATATAATATAATATGATATAATATAATATAATATAATATAAAATAATATAATATAATATAATATAATATGATATGATGTATTATAATATAATATAATATAATATAAGATGATATGATATGATATGATATAAAATAAAATAAAATAATATAATATAATATAATATAATATAATATAACATAATATAATATAATACAATATAATACAATATAATATGATATAATATAATATAATATAATATGATATAATATAAGATGATATAATACAATACAATATAATATAATATAACATAATATAATATAATATAAGATGATATGATATAATGTAATATAATATAATATAATATAAGATGATATAATATAATATAATATAAGATGATATAATATAATATAATATGATATGATATAATATAATATAAAATAATATAATATAATACAATATAATATAATATAACATAATATAATATAATATAATATAATATAATATAATATAATATAATATAATATAATATAATATAATATAATATGATATGATATGATATAATATAATATAACATAATATAATCTAGTATAATATAATATAATATAATATAATATAATATAATATAATATAATATAATATAATATAATATAATATAATATAATATAATATAATATAATAAAACATAATACAATATAATACAATATAATATGATAAAATATAATATAATATAATATGATATAAAATAAGATGATATAATACAATACAATATAATATAATATAACATAATATAATATAATATAAGACGATATGATATAATGTAATATAATATAATATAATATAAGATGATATAATATAATATAATATAATATAATATAATATAAGATGATATAATATAATATAATATAATATGATATGATATAATATAATATAAAATAATATAATATAATACGATATAATATAATATAATATAATATAATATAATATAATATAATATAATATAATATAATATGATATGATATGATATAATATAATATAACATATTATAATATAGTATAATATAAGATGATATAATAGAATAGAATAGAAGATAATATAATATAATATAATATAATATAATATAATATAATATAATATAATACAATATAATATAATATAATATAATATAATATAATATAATATAATATAACATAACATAATATAATATAATATAATATAATATAATAAGACTTTAAAAAACTAACTATGGGCTGCATTGTGGTGCAGTTGTTAGCACTGTTGCCTCGCAGCACGACGGTTGCAGGTTCGAAACTCGGCTGCAGCCTTTCTGCGTGGAGTTGCGTGTTGTCCCCATGCATGCGTGGGTTTCCTTCGGGTACTCCGGTTTCCCCCACAGATCACAAAATGCCCTATAGGTTATAAACTGTAAGTTGCTTTGGATAAAGGCGTCTGCCAAATAAATAAACAATAAACATAAACATAAACATAATCATAATATAATATAATATAATATAATATAATATAATATAATATAATATAATATAATATAATATAATACAATTCAATATAATATAATATAATATAATATAATATAATACAATATAATACAATATAATATGATAAAATATAATATAATATAATATGATATAAAATAAGATGATACAATATAATACAATATAATATAATGTAATATAATATAACATAATATAATATATTATAAGATTATATGATATAATGTAATATAATATAATATAATATAAGATGATATAATATAATATAATATAATATAAGATGATATAATATAATATAATATGATGTGATATAATATAATATAAAATAATATAATATAATACGATATAATATAATATAATATAATATAATATAATATAACATAATATAATATAATATGATATGATATGATATAATATAATATAACATAATATAATATAGTATAATATAAGATGATATAATAGAATAGAATAGAAGATAATATAATATAATATAATAGAAGATAATATAATATAATATAATATAATATAATATAATATAATATAACATAATATAATATAATACAATATAATACAATATAATATGATAAAATATAATATAATATAATATGATATAAAATAAGATGATATAATACAATACAATATAACATAATATAATATAATATAAGATGATATGATATAATATAATATAATACAATATAATATGATGATATAATATAATATAATATAATATAATATGATATGATATGATATGATATAATATAATGTAATATAATATAATATAATATAAGATGATATAATATAATATAATACAATATAATAATATAATATAATATAATATAATAAAATATAATATAATACAATATAATATGATAAAATATAATATAATATGATATAAAATAATATAATATAATATAATATAATATAATATAATATAATATAATATTATATAATATAATATATTATAATACAATATAATATAATATAATATAATATAATATAATATAATATAAAATAATATAATATAATATAACAGAATATAATATAATATGATATGATATAATATAATATAACATAATATAATATAGTATAATATAAGATGATATAATAGAATAGAATAGAACATCATATGATATAATATAATATAATATAATATAATATAATATAATATAATATAATATAATATAATATAATATAATATAATATAATATAATATAATATAATTGAATTGAATATACGATGATATGATATGATATAATATAATATACTATAATATAATATAATATAATATAATATAATATAATATAATATAATATAATAAGATTATATAATATAATACAATATGATATAATATAATATAATATAATATAATATAATATAATATAATATAATATAATATAATATAATACAAAATAATACAATATAATATGATAAAATATAATATAATATGATATAAAATAATATAATATAATATGATATAATATAATATAATATATGACATAATATAATATATTGTAATAAAATATAATATAATATGATATAATATAATATAATATAATATAAAATAATATAATATAATATAATATAATATGATATGATGTATTATAATATAATATAATATAATATAAGATGATATGATATGATATGATATAAAATAAAATAAAATAATATAATATAATATAATATAATATAATATAACATAATATAATATAATACAATATAATACAATATAATATGATATAATATAATATAATATAATATGATATAATATAAGATGATATAATACAATACAATATAATATAATATAACATAATATAATATAATATAAGATGATATGATATAATGTAATATAATATAATATAATATAATATGATATAATATAATATAATATAAGATGATATAATATAATATAATATGATATGATATAATATAATATAAAATAATATAATATAATACGATATAATATAATATAATATAATATAATATAATATAATATAATATAATATAATATAATATAATATAATATAATATAATATAATATGATATGATATGATATAATATAATATAACATAATATAATCTAGTATAATATAATATAATATAATATAATATAATATAATATAATATAATATAATATAATATAATATAATATAATATAATATAATATAATATAATATAATATAATACAATATAATATAATATAATATAATAAAACATAATACAATATAATACAATATAATATGATAAAATATAATATAATATAATATGATATAAAATAAGATGATATAATACAATACAATATAATATAATATAATATAACATAATATAATATAATATAAGATGATATGATATAATGTAATATAATATAATATAATATAAGATGATATAATATAATATAATATAATATAATATAAGATGATATAATATAATATAATATAATATGATATGATATAATATAATATAAAATAATATAATATAATACGATATAATATAATATAATATAATATAATATAATATAATATAATATAATATAATATGATATGATATGATATAATATAATATAACATAATATAATATAGTATAATATAAGATGATATAATAGAATAGAATAGAAGATAATATAATATAATATAATATAATATAATATAATATAATATAATACAATATAATATAATATAATATAATATAATATAATATAACATAACATAATATAATATAATATAATATAATATAATATAATATAATAAGACTTTAAAAAACTAACTATGGGCTGCATTGTGGTGCAGTTGTTAGCACTGTTGCCTCGCAGCACGACGGTTGCAGGTTCGAAACTCGGCTGCAGCCTTTCTGCGTGGAGTTGCGTGTTGTCCCCATGCATGCGTGGGTTTCCTTCGGGTACTCCGGTTTCCCCCACAGATCACAAAATGCCCTATAGGTTATAAACTGTAAGTTGCTTTGGATAAAGGCGTCTGCCAAATAAATAAACAATAAACATAAACATAAACATAATCGTAATATAATATAATATAATATAATATAATATAATATAATATAATATAATATAATATAATATAATATAATACAATTCAATATAATATAATATAATATAATATAATATAATACAATATAATACAATATAATATGATAAAATATAATATAATATAATATGATATAAAATAAGATGATACAATACAATACAATATAATATAATGTAATATAATATAATATAACATAATATAATATATTATAAGATTATATGATATAATGTAATATAATATAATATAATATAAGATGATATAATATAATATGATGTGATATAATATAATATAAAATAATATAATATAATACGATATAATATAATATAATATAATATAATATAACATAATATAATATAATACGATATGATATGATATAATATAATATAACATAATATAATATAGTATAATATAAGATGATATAATAGAATAGAATAGAAGATAATATAATATAATATAATATAATACAATATAATATAATATAATATAATATAATATAATATAATATAATATAACATAATATAATATAATATAATATAATATAATATAATATAACATAATATAATATAATACAATATAATACAATATAATATGATAAAATATAATATAATATAATATGATATAAAATAAGATGATATAATACAATACAATATAATATAATATAATATAACATAATATAATATAATATAAGATGATATGATATAATGTAATATAATATAATATAATATAAGATGATATAATTTAATATAATATAATATAATATAATATAAGATGATATAATATAATATAATATGATATGATATAATATAATATAAAATAATATAATATAATACGATATAATATAATATCATATAATATAATATAATATAATATAATATAATATAATATAATATAATATAATATAATATGATATGATATAATATAATATAACATAATATAATATAGTATAATATAAGATGATATAATAGAATAGAATAGAAGATAATATAATATAATATAATATAATATAATATAACATAATATAACATAATATAATATAATATAATATAATATAATATAATATAATATAATATAATATAATATAATATAATAAGACTTTAAAAAACTAACTATGGGCTGCATTGTGGTGCAGTTGTTAGCACTGTTGCCTCGCAGCACGACGGTTGCAGGTTCGAAACTCGGCTGCAGCCTTTCTGCGTGGAGTTGCGTGTTGTCCCCATGCATGTGTGGGTTTCCTTCGGGTACTCCGGTTTCCCCCACAGATCACAAAATGCCCTATAGGTTATAAACTGTAAGTTGCTTTGGATAAAAGCGTCTGCCAAATAAATAAACAATAAACATAAACATAAACATAATCATAATATAATATAATATAATATAATATAATATAATATAATATAATATAATATAATACAATATAATATAATATAATATAATATAATATAATATAATTAACTTAATATAATATAATATAATATAATATAATATAATATAATATTATATAATATAATATAATTAACATAATATAATATAATATAATTAATATAATATAATATAATACGACTTTAAAAAACTAAACAGAACATTTGAAGCATTACTCAAACATATGTGTTATGTTGCATGTATGGTAGAAATGTTTGCATATGTTCAGGGAAAGATTAGGGTTGAGGTTTCTCCTCCAAAAGCTGATCAACTACCTGCAAGAACCTGCTACATCACCTGGGACAGATCAGAGTCCAAATCACGTAAACTGCAGGCCTGCTGTGGTGCCGGAAGCGGTGACTGGGCCTGCGACCCGCTCCCAGCCTTCATGGCTCCCCCTGCAACAAAAGAGCAGACGGTGATTCCAACCTGACTCTTTTGTCGGGGTCCACATGGGGCCCTGACTAAAACAGTTCATCTCTCCACAGGGGTGCCACAGCCCACCCCTTCCCTCAACAGCAGGCTCTACCTGCAGCCTTCCCGTGGAGGGAAACAGACAAGCCAGGAGGTCCTCTTGACATTTTATTGAGTTAAAAGATGAAATATGTGAGAAATAAACTTTTTGTAACAGAGAAGCTTAGCTGAGAGGATTCAGACGTCCCACAGAGAGAGAGTGTTGGTTTTTGCAGGAATCCTCACAGCTTTTGATCGGATTACCGATGTTTTGAAGTTGTTGGTCTGAATTGATCAAAGTGGAGCAGTTCTGTAAAGATTCACAGTGTTTTTGTCCTCTTTGACCTTCATTCTAAAAGGTTGATTTCATACAACCTAAGCCTAACCTCTGAAAGCCAGAGTCGTCCAACCATGAACATCTTACACTATGATCTGGAAGCAATAGTAGTTTATTTGGAGAAACAGTTAAAGCAGCTTAGACCATCATGAAGTGAAGTCACAAATGATCACCTGGTCAGGAGAGTCTCAGGACCTCTGCTAGTCACCCCTGGAAGGTGGCAGGACAGCAATGAAATTAAATTTCCCAAGAGAATTTGGAGACTACAGTGTCTAAATGTCACTTATTTAATAATATTCAACACTAGGAGTAATAAACGTGACAAACTGTTTTCCAGACAGCTGAATAGACTTCTCAGACACAGAGATGAAGAGAAGAAGGTAGAATGGAGGGGTGGGGGTGAAGGGGGTAAGAGGAAAAAAGAGACTTCAAGATGAAGGGGCACCAGAAGAAAAGGGGCAATTACTGTTCCTTTCTTATGGAAATGGTAATGAAGTGGGACATGGGGTTTGGGACAATGGAGGGCCACAGGCAGGTTGAGAGTCACCGTGTAAACTGCTTCCTGTTAGAGAGCCATTTAGGCCTCACTTTTACTGACTAACAAGCCGTCTCTAGGCCAACTACAAAGAGGCTTCTCCATCAAAGCTGGAGGCTACTGGTGTCTGTGGACACCAGATAGGCTTTCCCAGAGCGGGCGCACCTCCAGCCTGCTGACGTTAGCCCATAGGCCATGTCTTCCTGCAGCCTGGAGCAGAAACAAACGGTCGACAAGGGTTTTCTCTTTGAGACGTGAGAACAAGAGCCACAAGAGAACAATTGAATAAGAATAGGAGACAACATCTTTTTCATTTTTATTCAGCTTCATGACATTTTCATCATAATGATCCTAATGGAGCTTTGAAACATCTGAATCCATGAAACCATCAGAAGGTCCAGAGTCCTCACAGTCCTGAACAGAAGAGGGCAGCATGCAGGAGTTGCAGGGATGAACAAGATTCAATGTGCTGTGATGGTAAAAGCTGTGTGTGTGTGTGTGTGTGTGTGTGTGTGTGTGTGTGTGTGTGTGTGTGTGTGTGTGTGTGTGTGTGTGTGTGTGTGTGTTAGGAGAAGGGGGTTCTATTGTCTTTTAATGATTGTCTTTGATGTGGCCCCACAGTTTGCTGTTTGTACACCTGGGTCACTGTGCTTCAATCAGGATTGGCTGTATTCTGGTATGGGGGTGGGGGGTGGGGGTGGAGGGTGGAGAGAAAGCAGGAGGAGGAGAGGGGTTAAGAATATTTCAGGTAACACTTCCCAGTTAGCTGTTGCTGTGGCCTGGCATGGGGAGGCTGTAAAAGCTGCCCACCCCCCTGTTGTTTACCCCCATATCCAGTTTATGGTGCAAGGAGCCCCCCACCCCCACACCCACTTCTACCCACCTTCCTCCGCTGTAGGAGTCCATCCTCCTGGTCCTGCAGGCAGACACAGCCGGCCCTCTGGGGCCCCTGAACACCAGGTAAATTGATATGGATGGTATAGAGCAGTCGTCCCCAACCCCTCAAGGGGGTCCCCACAACAGTGTGGTCACCTCCTTGAATTGCCCCTCAAGGACAAATAAAGTTTTCTGAATCTGAATTGCACAATTATGTTTGTGCTGAGGTTGTGATGTTACCAAGCATGTATTTGTTAAAATTATCATAAATTCCCCAAAACACACCCAGTTGTATAATCACAACTCTGTATAAGAATGATAACTCTTTATGTCCGTATAACGTTTGTAATTAATCACTTTTAATGTGTGTATGTGGGCAGGAGTTAGGCTTGGGGATCCTGGCTCGTCTTGGACACCGGCAAGGGGGTCCTCAAGGAACAAAAGCTTTGGAACTACTGCTCTAAAGCAGGTGCTGGTGCTGACAAACACCCGATCATCTTTGGGAGTCACCTTAGTGTGTACATAATTAACATTTGTCAGACGGTAATGTCTCTAAAACTTTTTGAAGTGCTCAAAAGGATTGTTTGGTTATCAGAATCGTCTAATAACACAATGATCGCCTGATCTGCCAATCAGCCAGCTTTCCCCTGGATGCGTAAGTGTCCCTTAACAAAATAGATGCATTTTACCCACGAGATCCTTTCCAAAGAGGGGCATTTCAGATGCTAAATGGCAGAGAAAACGTTCCACAGGCCTGGTCCCGCAACGTCACAAACGTCAGCGGAAAGTTGAAAGACCACGTGTTGTACAGGCATTTCACACGAGAACAAGCAAGGAACCAGCAGCAATTGTCCTAAAAGATCTGAGGGTTAGGGTTGTGCTTACCTCGGCTATGGAGGCTTTAAAGGAAATTACATACTTTTATTTACTGGTTAAGAACTAGAAATATGCACTTGACTTTTCTTTTTAAGTTTTTGCATAATTTACACTGCTTTCGTGTTTGATGTAGCGCCTGAAAAACAGACTTGAAGTGCAAATTTTACAAAGCGACGAGGCTTTTGGGAAACACACTTATCCACTATAACGGCGCCTAATTGTTACAAACTATATTTGACGGAAGTATTGCAACGATTACATGTGCGGTGGAAAGTCCCAATCAGAAATTTAATTGTAAATCGTTGTTTAAATATAAAAAGAATACACACTGTAAAATGTTGTTTTGTTAAAGTAACGGCCCATTACTCTTACATTTAAGCAGCTAGGTTGAGTGGAGCCAATTAACATTACTTGGTTAAGTAAATTCAATGTTTTGTTTCTTACAGTGTAGAAGACAGAAAACTGCGACTACGTTACCACAACATGACATCACAACAAACGTTTTACTGTTTCATAAACGTTTTGAAAGTTTAAAGCTGCAAACTCTTTACGTGAGATGTTATTGGTCATATATATTGGTGCCGACAGCTCATTGGCCATGCGCCAGAGGTTGACACTGTGGTGTGTGTGAACATCTCATTTTAATTGTGCATTATAGAGACAGGAAGTGGTGACAGAGGAAGAGGAGCTCTGAAGTCACGTGTCTTCTCACTCTGAGTAAATAATGTTCCTTGCTTGCACCTATCATTAATCCCGTCTTTAACACTTATTGTTTGTCTGTGGAAACAGGCCCTGCTCCTTTTGATCCCCCCCCCCCCCCACCTCACCTCAGCCCATTCAACCCTCACACTACCCCCCCCCCCCCCCCCCCAACAGAACAGAGACATCACAGGTTATAAACTCACGAGGAGACAGAGGGGCCACCTCCAAATGTTATGGCTGATATCTGCTAATATTTGCGAATGTATGTATAACGTCAGAAGGTTGCGCAACCTCAGCTTTACGTGTGTGTGTGTGTGTGTGTGTGTGTGTGTGTGTGTGTGTGTGTGTGTGTGTGTGTGTGTGTGTGTGTGTGTGTAGCTGAGGGACGGTTACAGCAAGAAGATTTAAATGTGTTTTCTCACACACTGGTGTCTGCTGACCTCAGCCTCATATTTACATCACTGATCTGAGAGAGAGAGAGAAAAGAAGCAGGTAAAAAGTATCGCCTGAAAGAAAGAAATAAGTGTTGGAGACACGTTTCCTGGGTTAGAAAAATCATGAACAAATAAGAATTAAAGTAATCTAATAAAGGGAAAAGCAGATGAACCAAGAACGCTGTAAACAATTTTTTATGTGAGCTATTTCGCTTCGCTGTGATGTCACACTCAGCACACACATCTCATTTAAATATAAACAAGACGTTAACGGATTTTAAAATTCCACCAAATCTTCATTTTAGTTTGTTTTATCCCAAAAATAAAACAACACATATTTATTTACTACTTGAAACATCCTCCAATAAAAATCCACAACTTCTAATTTCTGTATATTTGAGTTTGAAAAACAGATGCAGACGTTTTCTAATAGACACTGAAACACTTAATATGAAAAAAATAAAACAAAATAAATCTTCTTGAAATGAGAAGAATTAGAATAAAAGAAAAATAAATGTTCTAATTCTAGATAAACTCTCTTAACCCACAAACTTTATTCAAAGAGGAGTTATGCCCCCAAAAATGATTTCCAGTGTTTATCAGAGGCAAAAGTTCACCTTAACACCCATAGAGGTGAAAATGTGCACATAGCTTTGGTTGGAAGTGTTTATTAAAAAGAAAATTAAGTCACAAGGACAAGGACAAAAAAAAAAGCAAGAACAATCCAACTAATAAATGGTTTTTAATGTTTAGTTTTATTTGTATTTTCAGTCACACTTTACAATAAAGGTCCCTTTATTAATGTTGCTCAGTGCATTTTGAAGCATTATTAAAATATTAAATAAAGTATTAACAGCTATGCTCATCATTATGTATTGCATTATTAAGCAGACCCTCCTGGCCCTTTGTCCTAACCTTAAACACACTTAATAGTTAACAATAATGGTAATGTTAATAATGGAACTTTTTGTTTATTAAGGCTTAATAATGCACTAAATTTAATAAAGGGACCCCTGTTGTACCATATTTTCTATAAATAATCAACCATTTAAAGCTATATATTAATTATAATTCCTATTGCTTCATCTGTAATTATACATTTACATGTTACAGCTGTATTAAGTCCTTGACAAGCGATGTACCTTTATTTTGAAAGCTGGTGTGATTTGATTTGATGACGTATGGTGCAAACACAACAAACTTCTTCTCCTGGGATGTGATTTTGCTACTCCTTGGTCTGGCTGGTGGTGTCGAAGCTGGGCCTCCGGTCATTAGCATGCCAAAGGTCTGGAGGTCTACCACAGGGCATAGAAGGCCAGCAGAGGCCAGAGGGGGGACCGAGGAATGAGGGGTGTGTGTGTGTGTGTGTGTGTGTGTGTGTGTGTGTGTGTGTGTGTGTGTGTGTGTGTGTGTGTGTGTGTGTGTGTGTGTGGAGGGGGGTATTGGTGCTTCTTTTTATCTCTTTCAAAGGGAGGGCTGATTAGAAGTGGAAAGTTTAGATTTCCTGAACTTGATGTGGAAACGCATAAGTGACAGACGAAGCTCAGGGCTCAATCCACATCTGAGCTGTGTGTGTGTGTGTGTGTGTGTGTGTGTGTGTGTGTGTGTGTGTGTGTGTGTGTGTGTGTGTCCCTTTACTGGTATGGGATATTGGGAGATTCTGGTAAGGTAGGAAACCTTGGTTCTCGAGGGCCACTATCCAGCATGTTTTAGCTGTTTCCCTGCAACACACCTGATTTAATGGCTGAATTGTTCAGAAGCTCATGGAGCTCTGCAGAACCCTTTTAATGAAAACATTTTGTATTGATGCTGGAGACAACTAAAACATGCTGGATTGTGGCCCTTGAGGGACCAGGATCCCCCACCTTTGTTTTACACGATTGGTTCAGGAAACCACCACAGTAGCAGCCATGAGGACAAATCAATTCAAAAATACTTTATTAATCAAATAATATGTACATAACTTTATAGATAAACAACAGATCATTCTTGAATCTGACATCAGGTGGATTATGCTGCAAATTACAGACAATGCACATTGCACTGTTAATTGTTAGTGAGTACTGAGCTAAAACTTTTCTTTTAAAGCAGGTTCACTGAGAAACCATTTAATGGTCAGTCGCTCTGAACGTGAAGATAGTCTTCTACCTCCATCTCATGCGTTAGCTTCTGACAGGAAATAGACAGAAAAATGCTCAGTTCAGAAAATCCTGACAGATCAACATCACACAGTCACTTAACATTCATGGACTCATCCATTTTGACTCACAACGGGCAAGGCTGTTGTTGGCTTAGCGTCCAGGAAACAGCAGAGAACAGCTTGACTAGCAGAAACTAAGCGTTAGCATTGACGACTCCGCAACATGGCAGAACTCCTTCAGGCTTGTGGCGATAAAACATCAATGTTGCAAAGCAAATGGAGTCAGTGGTAGTGTCATGCAGACATTTATACGTAGACGCCCCGTGGACCAGCGCTACCTATTGGAGCTGCCGTAGTGGCAGGCCGCCATTTTAGATGGGTCTCTATTCACCCCAAGTGCATTCATTTCTGCTGAGAAGGTGCTTAACCATTAACTTTGGAGAGTGACTGCCAATATCGCGGTGACGCTGTTATGCTCTTCAGAGCCCAAAGGTGTCATGTTGCTGTTAGCCAATCAGAGGCGAGATGTCCAAATGTCAGGAAATAAAACCCCAAATCCTTCCATGTTCTGCTACTTTCTCCTCCAGCTGACTTCTACGTCTCAGACAGATGCACCAGACCTTTTTTCCACAGAGGAAGACTTACAAGGCATTCACTCCTACTAGAGACCACTGCAAATATATTAAAAATACAAGCAAAGTTGACCTTTTATAGGGGCAGATTTAGCAATTTGGGGCCCCAAGGTGAACACAGACATGGGGCCCCTTACACTAAATTTTCAACAATCTTACCTTTAACTGGATTTGCTAAACTCTCTCCTCTTCTGACACGAGTTATTTTCCCTTTTTATTAGTCCTCCTCTTTTTTCCTGTATTTCCCTCCTTTTGAGCACTTTCAATATTTGCTCTGCTTTCTTTTTCCTGTCAGTGCTCCTGTGCTTTCACCAAATAGAATATTTACTAAGACATCACAATATAACTATAGACACATTACTAGTCTGTGTGTGTGTGTGTGTGTGTGTGTGTGTGTGTGTGTGTGTGTGTGTGTGTGTGTGTGTGTGTGTGTGTGTGTGTGTGTGTGTGTGTGTGTGTGTGTGTGTGTGTGTGTGTGTGTGTGCTCTGTCTTCTCCATCCCCAGTGAGTCGTGGAGGATGGCTACTTATACTGAGCCAGGATTCTCTGGAGATTTCTTCCTGTTAAAAGGGAGTTTTCCTCTCCACTGTCGCTTTAAGCTTGCTTAGTATGAGGATTGCTGTATAGTCACTGACACTAGTCAGTGACTTGATGCAATTAGCTGGGTTCCTTATATAGGAAACATTATTTCTGATTGGCTTAATGAACTGACCTGAATTGGAATGTTTATGATGTGAAGTGCCTTGAGACGACTCTTGTCGTGATTTGGCGCTTTATAAATAAACTTGAATTGAATTGAATTGCTTTTGCCTTTGTTGTTTTTTTCTATTTTCCATACTGGTCCATGTTTTCCTCTCTTTAAACATTTTCCATTGTCTTTCCTTTTCTGCTTCCTTTGATGTTTACATCGAAAAACGACGTCACTTTCAGAAGCTAAACTAAAAGCTTTTATGAAGCTAGCTGCTTCTTTCTCTTATTGGAGCCACTAGGATAACTCAATTTCATGCTTCATCTTTTGACTATCGCTTTGAGTTTGTTACGAATGCTCCCGCCTCTCTTCTTCTTATTATTTGTGGTCGTATGGCACCTTGCAAACAACAATTTGGTGCATTACCACCACCAACTGGATTGGAGTGGAATGACTACCAATCACTTCCTTTTTGTGCATCGCCGTCTTAATAGCCGTCTTAATAACCGTCTTATGACCATAATTATAACAGGGCCACCTGGTATTTTTTCATATGGCGGTAAAATTGTAATAAAAAAGTGCAAAGTGTGTGTAACTCTTCTCCTTTTTTCAGAACAACCTCAGCTTTCAGGGAATGTGTCACGACTCGCTGGTGAGTGGAGCGGAGGTAAGGATCCAAACGCTGGGGAGGAATCAGGCAGGCAGACAACCTGGGACAGGTAAAGTCTTTTCATAAAAAACACGCGCAGGACATCGGAACAATGAGCCAACAAGAGACACAGAACTGGAAGGGTTTAAATACAAGAGGGCTGGGAGCTTGGGTGATTGGAAAACGAGAGGCAGGTGGGAGCAATTAACAGAGACGCAGGCTGAACCAAATGGGGAGACAGGACAGGGTGTGACAGTACCCCCCCCCCCCTCAAGGGGCGGACTACAGACGCACACCGTGCATGGTGGGATTAGGGGGATCCGGAGGGAGGGCCAAGAGGGACCAAGGGGCCAATGGAGAGGAGGCAGGGACCAGCAGAGTGTGGGGGCCTGCGTGTAGGGCAGAGGAGGCGACGACGGGCTCCTGGGGGACCGCGCCCGGGGCAGAGGAGGTGGCGACGACGGGCTCCTGGGGGACCGCGCCTGGGGCAGAGGAGGTGGCGACGACGGGCTCTTGGGGGCCTGCGTCTGTAGCATAGGAGGCGGCGACGACGGGCTCTTGGGGGCCTGCGTCTATGGCAGAGGAGGAGGCGAGACGGGCTCTTGGGGGCCAGCGCCTGGTGAGGGCAGGACTGGTGGTGACCGGAGGCAGAGATGCCGGAGGACACGTCTTTGACTTCTGGACTGGAGGCAGCGGCGATGACCTCAGGGCTTGTGGCAGCGGCGGCCCCTGGACTGGAGGCGGCGTCGTCGGCCTCTGGGCTGGAGACGTTGGACTTGAGGGGACGTCGACCTCTGGACACGAGGGAGCGTCGGCCTCTGGACACGAGGGAGCGTCGGCCTCTGGACACGAAGGAGCGTCGGCCTCTGGACACGAAGGAGCGTCGACCTCTGGACACGAAGGAGCGTCGACCTCTGGACTGGAGAGAGCGTCGACCTCTGGACTGGAGAGAGCGTCGACCTCTGAACTGGAGAGAGCATCGACCACAGGACTGGAAGGGGCATCTACCACAGGACTGGAAGGGGCATCTACCACAGGACTGGAAGGGGCATCTACCACAGGACTGGATGGGGTATCTACCACAGGACTGGAAGGGGCATCTACCACAGGACTGGATGGGGTATCTACCACAGGACTGGAAGGGGCATCTACCACAAGACTGGAAGGGGCGTCGACTTCAGGACTGGGGGCGTCAACTTCTGGTTCGTCGCCTTCTGGACCGCCGGCCTCTGGACCGCTGGCTTCTGGACCGCCGGCTTCTGGAGTGGAGGAGGAGTTGCTTCAGACGGGACCGCTTGGACAGGCTGGACCGGATGCGGTGCGACTTCCGGGACCACCGCCGGAACTGGAGACTGAGGATCTGACGGAGTCGGACCAGCTCAGCTCGGAGACTGGCGAGCTCTGTTGGATGGGCTGTGAGCTCGGTCCTCCGGCCCAGAGACGAGAGAGCTGCTGACTGGACTGGAGGTGGGGCCGCTGGCTGGACAGAAACCCTCTCCTGGAGTTTCGGGGAGGACAGGGTGTCCAGCTGGAACTCCTGGAGGCTGACGAGCTGACGGATCCGGCCAAGCTCCGCCTGGAGACCGACAAGCTCTGTCAGCTGGGCTGTAGGCGTGGTTCCTCTGCCTGCAGATAACGGAGGAGCTGATTTGACCGGAGGTGGGACTGCTGGTCTGACAGGGGGCGGGTCCATGCTGGTGCGTCGAGCCGGGGCAGTGGCGAGCTTGCGGCTCCGTCCTGGGACACAGGGTTGCGGTGGAGCCCGGCATCCTTCCCCACGCCGTGGGCCAACTCCGGGGGAGCACACAGCCAGTTTGGTGCCGACGTAGCAGGAGCGGTCTGGCAGCGTCTCCCGGTCCAACCTCTCATCTGGCTCCGGGAGGGTGGAGAGGAACGCCGAGGCTGAAGTTCGGTGACGGCGGCTGCGGCGAGGTGACGCCGGAGGAGGAGAAGCCAGCCGGTGGTCCGAGGAGAGGAATTGGAGCAGGCACTCTCAGGGAAGAATCTCCCCGCTGGATCCTTTAGGGGGTTGGCTCATTCTATCACGACGCGCTGGTGAGTGGAGCGGAGGTAAGGATCCAAACGCTGTGGAGGAATCAGGCAGGCAGACAACCTGGGACAGGTAAAGTCTTTTCATAATAAACACGCGCAGGACATGGGAAGAATGAGCCAACAAGAGGCACAGAACTGGAAGGGTTTAAATACAAGAGGGCTGGGAGCTTGGGTGATTGGAAAACGAGAGGCAGGTGGGAGTAACTAACAGAGACGCAGGCTGAACCAAATGGGGAGACAGGACAGGGTGTGACAGTAGGGTTTGTATTTAGAATTTATTTCTAATAAAGCCGTTAAAAATCAGCTTAAAAGTGAAAAAAGCAAAAAACAGATTTGAATTTTTTACATTTATTACTGAACAGGAACTTCTAAATGACTTGGGCAAACAATTTGGAATGAACAATTTAAACTTTGATCTGTAATGCATCTATTCTTAAAAAAGTGTGAACCTTGGTATCATTTTTAGCAGTTTTTAAGACCATTTATTTTTGTAAACTTTCAGACGTTTTTATTTGATGTGGTGGACCTTGAAGCAGTTTCTCTCCAGCTGCAGGCAGAGTCCTGCACACCTCACACTGCCATGGGCGGCTTCTCTTGCACACCGTGCACTGCTATACCAAAAACTTTTGTTTTAGCAAAAATAATTATTTATTGTAAAAAGATAAATGATGCTGGAATGATGCTGAATCTTACAATTAGCAAATAGTTGAGGGTTGTTCAAATAAAAAATAAAGATGGAACAATCATTCACACCCTGGTTCACCGGAGATCTGTCCTTCTTCGTGGTCACTGACTTCAGATATAAGCCATCTGGGACACCTAATAGATCGTGTTGATTTTCTTTGAGGCATTTCCATAATTTCATGCTGGTTTTTTATGCTAATTAGCTTCCCCGTTCCGTTATCCGCTTTCACCGCGGCACTGCGCTCCGCTGTGCTCCGTTTCAATCAGGCTGTACAGCAGGATTTCCATAACTCTGATTGCTTCATGCTATAGATCGTTGGAAAGCTGCTTTTATGTACTTTTAGGAACCACTGAAATTTTTGAATCTGGTCAGCCATTCAAAAGTTATAAAACTGAGCATTTTGGATGACAAACTCGGCACGTCTCTGAATCTGTGTTGTGATTCGTTGCACTCAAGACAGGGAATCCCGTGGCGACTGTAATGTATTGTATATGCACGAAAAGCCCCATTTTTAATCTTTTCAGCACTTTTTGAATTTTACAGATATCTTGAACGGTTCAGGAATTATGGTAATGAGAAGCATGTCCAATTCCGTCTGCGGCGACAGGTTGGTAATAAGAGTATTGTGGCATTAACAGAGGGGTGCCGGCGGTCAGGGCTAGGGGCCCCCCAACGCAAGGGGGCCCCAGGCGGCCACCGACCTATGCCTAATGGTAAAACCACCTCTGCCTTTAAAACATCTCATTGGCTTCCTGATTAACCAGCAGTAAGAGATGTTTTGTCCATTTCTTTATTCATGAACAGCTGGAAGAGATCCACATAAGGTCCAGTGTCTTCTTGGAAATGGACATCCAGCTCATGGACACGTTGCACAAACCCCTCTGTCAGATGCATGCAAAAACAAGGTCATTGTTGAAGAGCTACCTGTAGGGCTGGAGACTGCAGGAAGGATGAAGTGTTCCAGCAGAAGAAGGTTGGAGAAAGGGAAGAACCAGGAAGTTATCAGGAAGGTGTGCAAGTTTTTCCTTCACCTGTTAACCCTAACGCCCCCAAATGGGGGCCGTTACAGTTTCATGTCCTAAACATCTACAACTGTCCACATTCTCCAAACACAACTAAAACTACAATCTAACAGTTTAGACGGGAAACAAGGCCATCAATGATGCAACGATATTTGAACTTTATTTTAGAAGAGCATCTGGCCTTCACTGGTGTGTGCTGGAAAAAAAACCTTGAACAAATTTAGTTGAGGACCCCTGAAATAAATAAAACAATAGACTAAATTTCCTAAATGGAATTTAAACTCACAACCTCCAGCCTGGCAGCACTTTCACACAGGGCGGCTCTTCTAAAATCAAGTTCAAGTATTATTTTATCGTAATGTATCAAAATTTAAAAATTGCTTTGTTTACAATCTAAACTGTTTTGGTTGTGTTTGAGGAATGTAAACAATTATTGATATTTGAGACATGAAACTTTAAAGGCCCTCAATGGGGAGGTGTTAGGGCCCAAAGAAAAAAGGCCTAGGGCCCAAACATTTGTTTCTGTTTCTTAATTCTTCAGTCCAAATCAAGTTTTTAAACCAAAAGACAGGATTTCATGTAAAGGTCACTTATGTAAAAAAGTAAACCAGTCCCCTAATTTAGACACTACTGACATAAAAAGACAGGAATCAGAAACAAACGCATTTTAACAGCTTTTATGAAAATTATACATGAAATATTTATACTTTACCGTTCAAGATATCTGTAAAATTCAAAAAGTGCTGAAAAGATAATCAGGCACATAGTTAAATCTATCAGTTTATCTTTTCGAAGTTTATTTTTTTGCGTGTTTTAAATGAAAAGATATAAAGTGTGTTGTTTTCTACCAAACAACTTAAGTCAAGTGTTTAAAAATGTGTGTGTGTGTGTGTGTGTGTGTGTGTGTGTGTGTGTGTGTGTGTGTGTGTGTGTGTGTTCCCAGGACTGACTCATCTACCTTTCTCTGTTTACCCGTTTAGGTCAGCGAAGTTCTCTGGAAAATATTCCTGGTTATAAGTGTCTCTTTGTGAAGCACCAGACCTCTGCAATATTTCTCACATAGGTGAATGTGTGCTGATGCCAGACTGAGTGTATCAGTTAACCCCTGGCTCACTAGGCAGCCCCACGCTCTCTCTCTCTCTCTCTGTGTGTGTGTGTGTGTGTGTGTGTGTGTGTGTGTGTGTGTGTGTGTGTGTGTGTGTGTGAGTGTGTAGAGAGAGAGAGAGAGAGAGAGAGAGAGAGAGAGAGAGAGAGAGAGAGAGAGAGAGAAAGAGAGAGAGAGAAAGAGAGAGAGAGAGAGAGAGAGAGAGAGAGAGAGAGAGAGAGAGAGAGAGAGAGAGAGAGAGAGAGAGAGAGAGAGAGAGAGAGAGAGAGAGAGAGAGAGAGAGAGAGAGAGAGAGAGAGAGAGAGAGAGAGAGAGAGAGAGAGAGAGAGAAAGAGAGAGAGAGAGAGAGAGAGAGAGAGAGAGAGAGAGAGAGAGAGAGAGAGAGAGAGAGAAGGCCCGTGGAAACCTTTGGTGGCTTTTCAATTAAACTTTGTATTGTGGAACAGACGTTGTCTCACCAGGTGGGACGGAGATGCTCTGTTTCTCTGTGAGCAGAGCTGTCCTGGTGTTTTGTTTTGTTTTTTATCATTCTCACCTGAAAACTATAAAACATGACATAAAAACAGCAGTGGCGGCTTAGAGAGGCCGCTTGAGCAAGCTCTGTCTGTTGAGGGTTTGCGAAGCCTGAAGGCCCGAATGGCGGGGGTCATGCTCTTTATGCAGCCACTTTTTAACACTCTCTGTGTCTCGGTCCTCCAAAATTAAAAGGAAGAGGCTGCTGAATGATACGGGATGCCAAGGTGTGAGGGAAGCCTTTTACATTTATAGCCTCTGTAGAACTGGAGGAAGTGGAGTAGTAAAGTGGAGTCACGCTCCAAAGCCTTCACTCAATTCCAAGTACATCACAGACAGTGGAGACGGAAGCAGAGAAGAGCTTGGATCATAAAAAGTGTTGTTTATCTGGGATGTGGGCACCTGTAGACCAGATAATAATAACTAATGTACAGGTACATTCAGATTTTAATAAAGCCTCGTGCTGTAAAGATTCTAACAACAAACAGAAGATTTATAAATCTGTAATTCAAGACTAAATAAGAGTTATTCTTAACTCTCTGGAGGCAGGCGTTGCAGATTAGCAACGTTAAAACCTACCTGGTTACTCCACATACGTACTTCATGAGCATGTTTTACTCTAAAGTACCCCTGAAGGACTTAGTTGTTCGTCCTTTTATCAAAACTTATTTGAGCCTGAGAGGGTTAATAGGTTTTCGGTCACAGGACCCATGAGCCGACAGACTGAATGTTAGTGAACGAGGCTGTAAAAGTCATTTTCTGGTCAGTTGAATTACACGTATTCACTTTAAATGATAAATAGTAATGTGAGTTTCGACAGTGTCTGTCATGTAATTTTACATTCAGTAGCTAAAGATTTGTGATTCATATAGTTACAAACCAGACGTCACTGCAGGATCTCCTCTCCCGGAGCGCAGTTGCTACTCACCACATGACCAGATTTATGATGGTCTTCTCCACCTTTACTGTTTCTGTTTGTCGTCCAGGTAGAACGCTAGCTAAACTCAGCTGTTTTTCTTCTTTTATCCGTGTCTGGTTTTATGACGTCAGTTTGGTAAGATGAGCAGTTGGAGTTCTCCACATCTTTGCAGCATGTCAAAAATATAAAAATGTGTCTTTAAAATTCAAGAACATCATATGTGAAACCATGGCACATATCACACGGGATCATAAAATAGCTTTTATTGGCCCATAGACTCCCATTCATTTTTTGGGCAGTTGAGGATCCATGGATTGGAAGTAGGTGGCTTCCCACACCCCAGGTCTGGTCCTTTAGGTGTGTTTCCACCATCAGATCTCCAGAGTATAATTTAGATTTTCGCAACATGCACATATCTCCACTTCACCAAACCATTTTCAAGAACTAATGGAGTACCCAAACAGGGATAGGTACTTGGAAAGGCCTGGTGTATTTACTGATTGGTTGTAACTTAGTGGGAAATTACGCCATTCAAAACAGCCGCCATTAAAAGAATTGTTTGTGAAGCAGATCGGAAGCAAATAAGCACCATTCATGTCATTTTAAAATTGCTGTTACTAAACGCCCAACACTGAAAAACGCAGTGTGCATGGGCTTTGTTGTCTCACAGAGCACCGTAAAAACACTCTGCTTCTGGTCAATTAACGCCACATTTCACATCACACAGCAGCTCTCCCGGTCCTTCAAATAGATTTTATAAGGCTGTGCTTTGACAGAAAATTATTTTCAGGGTATTAAAGCCTTTGGACACTTTTTAGCTCTGATCAGTGACGTCAGTCACTGCTAAAACGGTCATGATAAGTTGACGTCTCAGCAAAGTCCTGAAAGGGCCAAATTTGTACGGAGTGTTGACTTGCATCCCAGTCAACTCCCCCCTCCCAGAGGAACAGGCCTTTTACTGGTTCTCCAAATGGCCTGGAAAATGATCTTCTCAGGCCGGCTGATGAAACGTGCATGCCGTAAAGGCCCGGTAAAAATGCCCAGAAGCTCCGATAGTGGAAACGTGGCTAATGATAAGAGGAGAATCTGGTCTCTGGGTTTTATTTCTTTGCTCCGTTTAAGCTCATAATATGAAATGCTGTTTTTTATTAGTTTGAAAGTTTGACATTTACAGCTGGTCTTAAAAATACATCCTGGAATTTGACTCAACAAAGTGAAATTCGATGTTCATTGGGGGGATCAGGCAGGACCCATTATGTAAATGTGGGCATCACCTGTGGGTCAGCCACACTTTGGCACAAGAGGACTACAGAGACTCCCCTAATGGCTCGTACTCCGCAAACACAAATGCTATGTGTATTTGAGACTACAAAAGATTACCACAATTAGCAAATATACAACTGAGTTCAAAGGCACGGCCCTCTTCCTTCGCTTCCCTTCCTTTGTTTGCTTGCTGAGTTTTCGGTTGATAAGGAATAAAATGTGACAGATTAAAGTTAGATATCAGATTTGAATCCCAAACCAAAGCCAAGCTGCCTCACAAACAAATTCACAAATTTCTTAAAGCTGTTAGTTTTAATTATCATATGATATTTTTTAGACTAAGGAGTCAGATTTGATTTTTTTTTATGTTAAATCTCTCTAATGGGGCGGAGTCTGAGCAAGTCGGTCAAAGTCGAGGCCTAAGCCGCGCCCCCATCCCCATGAGGTCCCTGGGGGCTCTTAAATGAGAAGGCCCCTGGCCTTAGGAACCAGTGTGATTCGCTGACCCTTCTCCTGGCGGATTTAGCGCGACCTGCCTGACTTGAGAACATGTCTTCTTCTAGCCCGGACCAACGCCTGGAGCATCTCCTGAGCGCCGTGGAGAGCGAGTTCCAGAAGGGCAGCGAGAAGGGAGACGTGACCGAGAGGGACATTAAACTGACCCTGGAGGACGCGGAGCTGTGGAACAAGTTTAAAGAGTTAACCAACGAGATGATCGTCACCAAGACAGGGAGGTGAGAGTTAGACCTGGGGAAGCAGCTGCGCGCGCCTGGAACAGTTTACGCACGAGGGTTTCTGTGTGAAAATTGATGCTTTTCTCATTCAGGTTTAATTTTGAGGCAGTAAATGTTTCATCAAATGATCGAAATAGACTTACGTGCGCCCGAGTGTGTGTTAGTGACAGAGAAAACGTTATGTAGGATTCTGATAATTAAATCACTCCGATGCCTGTTTTTCCAGGAGAATGTTTCCGGTTCTCAGGGTCAACGTCTCAGGCCTGGACCCGAACGCCATGTACTCGGTGCTGCTGGATTTTGTAGCCGCGGATAACAATCGCTGGAAATATGTGAACGGGGAGTGGGTGCCCGGCGGCAAACCGGAGCCCCAGAGCCCCAGCTGCGTCTACATCCACCCAGACTCCCCGAACTTTGGGGCGCACTGGATGAAGGCGCCCGTCTCCTTCAGCAAAGTCAAGCTGTCCAACAAACTGAATGGCGGCGGCCAGGTGATCATTTTTTAAAAATTACGAACAATAAATTGGATGTATTTACCATTTTTATTTATTTCATTCTATTTTTTTATTTAATTTAACAAAATAATAAAGGAATTGTGTGTGTTTTTGGTAACAATTTGTGCGTTTATGAGGTCATGATCAAGCTGGAAATAAAAATTTTAAATGACTCTATCCTAAATCTTATTTCCCTCTGACTTTTTAATCAATAAACCAAATTCCCATTTAAATTATTGTCAAAAGCCATACTGCTTCATACTTGAAATTATGAAAATAAAAATAACATTAGAGACAAATCTAAAGGGTAACTGTTTCTGCAGATCATGCTGAACTCCCTGCACAAATACGAGCCACGGATCCATATCGTGAAGGTCGGAGGCATCCAGAAGATGATCAGCAGCCAGTCGTTCCCTGAGACACAGTTCATTGCTGTGACTGCTTACCAGAATGAAGAGGTGCGTATGTCCTTGCTTAAACTTTGTCCCAAACTGCTTTGTTCAGAGATCTAACTCTTGTGTGTCTTGTTCAGATCACTGCTCTGAAGATCAAGCACAATCCCTTTGCTAAAGCCTTTTTGGATGCCAAAGAAAGGTCCCAACTTCACCATCCATCTGATTTCGAGTACTTAAGACAGTATTTGATGGGGTTTTTTTATTTCAGGAGTGATCATAAAGACATCTCTGACCACAGTGGAGACAGCCAGCAGTCTGGATATTCTCAACGTGAGTTTCTTCTCTTTTAGACTGAAATACCAGCAAAAGATTTACCTCACCCGTAAAACCTGATATGGTGATAAAACTCACATGAGATTAATTTTGATTGATTATTTCCCTTTTTTGTTTGTTTTCATTCCATCCCAGTTGGAGGTTGGTTCCTCCCAGGTCAGAGTCCAATTTGCCCCAGCACCAGCCCCCCTCAGTTCAGCGGCAATGCGCCCCACTCTTCCGGCTCCTACTGCGAGCGTTACTCCAGCCTGAGGAGCCACAGGCCGACGCCGTACCCCAGCCACTACCCGCACCGCAGCTCCAGCGCAAGTAAGATCCCATTAGGTCCACCATGAGCACCATATGTTACATTTATTGAGTTAAACGTGTTGTTTCTGGTTTCCAGACAACTACATGGACAACACCTCAGGGGCGCTGCCTACTCATGACAGCTGGTCCGCCCTTCAGATTCCCAACTCCACAGGCATGGGCACTCTGGCTCACACCACCAACTCCACATCTAATTCCAGGTAGAATTCATAAAATAATTACATTTGCTAAAAAAAAACTTATGTTGCAGGACTTGGTAACATGTCCGACTCATTTACAGCCAGTACCCCAGCCTCTGGTCGGTAGCCGGAACCACCATCACACCTTCAGGGTCTTCTTCTGGCTCCATACCCGGGGGTTTGACCTCCCAGTTCCTGAGGGGTTCGTCCTATACCGGCCTTACCTCCTCGCTCCCCGTCTCCTCGCCTTCCTCCATGTATGACCCCAGCTTAAACGAGGTTGGGGTTGGCGATGCCCAGTTCGAGAGCTCCATTGCTAGGCTAACAGCAACCTGGGCACCTGTGGCCCAGAGCTACTGAGGCTCCTCATGGCTTCAGGAGACATGCAGCAATAGAGACTAATGCTCCAGGGCTGGGGCTAGGAATGAATCGTCACATGACCTGCAAGGATCTTTGTTGAAAAGCTTAAAATTTTAATTGTTGAGTCAGAAAGATAAAGTTAATTATTTTGGAAATTAAAAAAAGTACATATTTGCTTCAATAAGGGTCTGTGTTGTTCTCAGTATGGAGACAGTGTAGTTTTTACAACCTGCAGACAAAAACAAATCAAGCTTTTATTTTTTCCAACATGTTTTTTTAGCTGCATGGTCAAAACTCTTTGCTCTAGCTTGGTTATTCCAAAAATGTTCATTGACGTAAAATGACTATAAACAAAGGTTTTGCGAATGTGATTGTGTACATGTGTGTATAGAGTAAATTAACGTCCTGTACTTTCATTTGAACGTGCCTTTCATTAGTTTCAAAAGTGCCTTTTTTCGTTCATGACAGGGTTTCGATGGACCAGCGTGTCCCCTGCTCAGATGCCTGTATGTAAGCTATTTGTATTGAATCTGCTGTAAGTTTTATTTATATCATTTATTAATAAATTAAAATATTTACTTTCACACATGCATGCTTTTTTTCTGTTCTTGCTGGGAAAAAATTAATAGAAATTAGCCTAATTTTTTGGTTTATTTTGAAAGCCGTGTTTAGTTAAGAGCTCTAACTTATTAGCAAAAGTCAAATCCACTTTGTTTTATAACCTTTACTTCTAAATCAATATTTATTGTAGGTTGCAGCCCAGAGCTATATCTGTCTTTGCTGCAAACCTTTAATATGCAAAGAAAAAAAACTTTAAAAACCACAAGCTGAGGCCCTTCCCCACCCATCTTTATCACAATCTCTTTTAACCAGCCACTGATACATTTTGATTGGCCAACTCTTCATTTAAATAACAGGTCTGAGTTTGTGTTGGAACTTAATCCTCTATTGGTTTTATAAGGATCAATACAATTTTGCATGTTATTGTACAGGGAGTGCAGAATTATTAGGCAAGTTGTATTTTTGAGGAATAATTTTATTTTTGAACAACAACCATGTTCTCAATAAACCCAAAAAACTCATTAATATCAAAGCTGAATGTTTTTGGAAGTAGTTTTTAGTTTGTTTGTAGTTGTAGCTATTTTAGGGGGATATCTGTGTGTGCAGGTGACAATTACTGTGCATAATTATTAGGCAACTTAACAAAAAACAAATATTATACCCATTTCAATTATTTATTTTTACCAGTGAAACCAATATAACATCTCCACATTCCCAAATATACATTTCTGACATTCAAAAACAATACAAAAACAAATCAGCGACCAATATAGCCACCTTTCTTTGCAAGGACACTCAAAAGCCTGCCATCCATGGATTCTGTCAGTGTTTTGATCTGTTCACCATCAACATTGCGTGCAGCAGCAACCACAGCCTCCCAGACACGGTTCAGAGAGGTTCAATTCAATTCAAGTTTATTTATAAAGCGCCAAATCACGACAAGAGTCGTCTCAAGGCACTTCACATAATAAACATTCCAATTCAGGTCAGTTCATTAAGCCAATCAGAAATAATGTTTCCTATATAAGGAACCCATCAAATTGCATCAAGTCACTGACTAGTGTCAGTGACTATACAGCAATCCTCATACTAAGCAAGCATAAAGCGACAGTGGAGAGGAAAACTCCCTTTTAACAGGAAGAAACCTCCAGAGAACCCCGTCTCGGTATAAGCAGCCATCCTCCACGACTCACTGGGGATCGAGAAGACAGAGCAGGCAGACACACACACACACACACACACACGCACGCACGCACACACACAAAGACAAGTAATGTGTCTATAGTTATATTGTGATTTCTTAGTAAATATTCTATTTGGTGAGAGATAAACTTTATTGTATTTATCCTAGTGGATCTATAATTAAACGGATAAACTAGTAGTAGCACATCCAACGTCAAGGAAAGCAAAAAGTTATTATCAGGAGAGGGAGAATGTTTAAGTGGTTAGCAGCAGTGTGCTAGACGATGGCCCTCTCCATGAGGCCACCACAGCTCAGCAGAACATCATTGTAGCTTCTTCTGGGGAGAAAAACACTTAGAGAGAAAATAAAGTTAACAGCTGAAATTGCAGAAAATAATACAGTTAAAGAGCAGACTGTAGAAGAAAGCAGTAGAGTGTGAAAAGTGGTCAGTGTGTCCTCCAGCAGTCTAAGCCTATAGCAGCATAACTACAGAGATAACTCTGGATAATCTATCCTGTTTAGATGGAGGCATGTTGGAGTCAGGGCAAGGGAGAGCCGTCTTTACCGACTACACTCCACCTCCCTCTACTCCCCCACTTGTCCAGATCTAGGCTAACATCAGATTTTAACCATAGGCCCTATCAAATAAAAATGTTTTAAGCCTAGTCTTAAAAGTAGACAAGGTGTCTGCCTCACGGACTAAAGCTGGGAGCTGGTTCCACAGGAGAGGAGCCTGATAACTAAAAGATCTGCCCCCCATCCTAAGTTTAGATATTCTGGGAACCACCAGTAGACCTGCAGTCTGAGAGCGAAGTGCTCGGTTAGGAACGTATGGAACAATCAGATCACTGATGTATGATGGAGCTTGATTATTAAGAGCTTTATATGTGAGAAGAAGGATCTTAAAATCTATTCTGAATTTAACAGGTAGCCAATGTAGGGAAGCCAAGACAGGAGAGATATGATCTCTCTTTTTAATTCTCATCAGAACTCTAGCTGCAGCATTTTGGACAAGCTGAAGACTTTTAACTACATTCTGTGGACTTTCTGAGAGTAATGAATTACAGTAATCCAGTCTTGATGTAACAAATGCATGAACTAGTTTTTCAGCATCACTCCTGGAAAGGATGCTTCTAATCTTAGCAATATTCCAAAGGTGGAAGAAGGAAATCCTACAAACCTGTTTAACCTGTGATTTGAATGACATGTCCTGGTCAAAGATAACACCAAGGTTCCTTACTTTGTTCTCGGAGATTAATGTAATGCCATTCAGGTCAGGTGATTGACTAAGCAATTTCCTTTTCTGGATTTCTGGTCCAAAGATGAGAACTTCCGTCTTGTCTTGATTTAAAAGCAAAAAGTTTTGAGTCATCCAATTTTTTATGTCTTCAAGACAAGCCTGTAATCTACCCAACCGATTAGGTTCATCAGGGTTAATGGATAAATATAACTGAGTATCGTCAGCATAACAGTGGAAGTTTATCCCTTGCTGTCTAATGATTTTACCAATTGGGAGCATATATATAGTAAAAAGAATTGGTCCAAGCACTGAACCCTGTGGTACTCCGCAAGTAACCCTGGAGTATGAAGACGATTTGTCATGTACATTTACAAAATGAAATCTGTCAGACAGGTAGGATTTAAACCAGCCTAGCGCTGTTCCTTTGATCCCTACAACATGTTCAAGTCTTTCTAAAAGAACATTGTGATCAACTATGTCAAAGGCAGCACTGAGATCTAACAAGACTAGAACAGACACAAGATTCTTATCTGAGGCCATGAGAATATCATTTGTAACTCTCACTAATGCAGTTTCAGTGCTGTGATACTCTCTAAAACCAGACTGAAATTCCTCAAACAGAGCATTTGTGTTTAAATGCTCACATACTTGGATGGCCACTATTTTCTCCAGGACTTTGGATAAAAATGGAAGGTTAGATATTGGTCTATAATTCATTGGGTCATCTGGATCCAGAGAAGGCTTCTTAAGTGAAGTTTTGATTACAGCAACCTTAAAATCCTGTGGTACATATCCATTCACTAAGGATAGATTGATTATATCTAGAATGGGGGCAGTAACCAAAGGAAATGCATCTTTAAATAATTTGGTTGGGATTGGATCCAATATGCAAGTTGAAGGTTTAGATGAAGCTAATATTTTTGATCACTCTGAAAGCTCAACTGGATCAAAACGGTTCAAGGACAGATGAGGTTCTACAGTCACCTCTGATGCTGCCTCACTTACTGAGGAAGAAATCGCATTAGGGAGGATGCTAAAGATTTTGTTTCTAATAGAATTAATTTTACTTGTAAAAAATCCCACGAAGTCATTGCTGCTGAGGGCTAAGGCTATGATGGCTCAGAGCTATGATTCTGTGTAAGTTTAGCAACTGTACTGAAAAGAAATTTAGGATTATTCTTATTCTCCTCAATTAATGCCGAGAAATAAGCAGTTCTAGTTTGTCGAAGCTTATTTTTATAAAGCACAAGACTATTTTTCCAGGATAGGTAGGCCTCCTCATGGTGCGTAGAGCGCCATGTCCTCTCCAATTTCCTAGAGTTTTGTTTTAAGGCTCGTAGATGAGAGTTAAACCAGGGAGCCAACTTCCTGTCCCTAAATACCTTCTTTTTTAAAGGGACAACATCGTCTAATGCCACACGTAAAGAGGAATTAACATGATGAACTAATGCATCAATTTGTGAGGGGCTAGAACTGAAAATATTACCCTCTGCTACATGCCTCTGAGATGCTGAGGACAGTAAAGATGGAACAGTTGATTTAAAAGATGCAACTGCGTTGTCAGATAGAGACCAACTATAGTGAAATTTACTTTCATGTCTCAAAAACTCAGTTATAAAAAACTTAAAGGTTATCAGAAAGTGGTCCGAGAGGACTGGATTATGTGGAAAGATCGTTATTTCCTCACACTCTATGCCATAAGTCAGCACAAGGTCCAATGTATGATGGCAGGAGTGGGTGGAGCTATGTATTCTTTGAGTAAAACCAATTGAGTCTAAGATATTACTAAAGGCTACATTGAGGCTATCATTTTCAATGTCCACATGAATGTTAAAATCCCCCACTACAATGACCGTATCAGTATTTAGCACCAAATCTGATAAAAAAATCAGAGATCTGATCCAAAAACCCAGAGTAAGGGCCTGGTGGACGATATAAAACTACAAACAAGAGTGGTTTTACAGTTTTGCAATCTGGATTAGGAAAACTAAGAATAAGATGTTCAAACGAACTGTAGCTATTAATTAGTAAGGGACTGATTAATAAGTCCGAATGAAAAAGGTTGCTACTCTTCCTCCTCGCCCTGTACTTCGAGCAATATGATGATTTAAATAATTTGAAGGAGTCGACTCGTTTAAGCTAACATAGTCCTCTTGCTGCAGCCAGGATTCTGTGAGAGAGAGCAAAGAGATCTGATTATCACAAATCAAGTCATTAACTAACAAAGTCTTAGAAAAAATGGATCTAATGTTCAACAACCCACATTTAATTTTTATAGTTTTCTGCTCAGTTGAATTTGTTCTAATATTTATGAGATTTCCATGATTTGCTTTATTAAGCCTGATATTTAATCTGTGTGATTTTGGCCGTGGGCAGGACACTGTCTCTATGGGGTAGTGGGTGGGTAACAGTACAGAAGCTGCAGAGGGGTGGGTTAAACTACGACTCTGCTTCCTGGTCTGGACCCTGGGTTGTCATGGAGGACTAATAAAACTGGCCATGTTCCTAGAAAGAAGAGCTGCTCCATCCAAAGAGGGATGGATGCCGTCACTCCGCATCAGACCAGGTTTTCCCCAAAAAGTTTTCCAGTTATCAATGTAGCCCACGTTGTTTTCAGGACACCACCTAGACAGCCAGCGGTTGAAGGACAGCATGCGGCTAAACATGTCGTCACTGGTCCGATCAGGCTGTTTTCCCTCCTTGTAAATCTCACATTTGATGATGGACCACAGGTTCTCAATGGTGTTCAGATCAGGTGAACAAGGAGGCCATATCATTAGTTTTTCTTCTTTTATACCCTTTCTTGCCAGCCACGCTGTGGAGTACTTGGACGCGTGTGATGGAGCATTGTCCTGCATGGAAACCATGTTTTTCTTGAAGGATGCAGACTTCTTCCTGTACCACTGCTTGAAGAAGGTGTCTTCCAGAAACTGGCAGTAGGACTGGGAGTTGAGCTCGACTCCATCCTCAACCCGAAAAGCCCCCACAAGCTCATCTTTGATGATACCAGCCCAAACCAGTACTCCACCTCCACCTTGCTGGCATCTGAGTCGGACTGGAGCTCTCTGCCCTTTACCAATCCAGCCACGGGCCCATCCATCTGGCCCATCAGGACTCACTCTCATTTCATCAGTCCATAAAACCTTAGAACAATCAGTCTGGAGATATTTCTTGGCCCAGTCTTGACGTTTCAGCTCGTGTGTCTTGTTCAGTGGTGGTCGTCTTTCAGCCGTTCTTACCTAGGCCATGTCTCTGAGTATTGCACACCTTGTGAGTAAGTAGTTGACTCTGTGTAAAATAAAAAAGACGAATTATGTGGATTTAGTGAAGATCTTCAAATGTACAAAATTATCATATGCATTTTTCTTTACCAAAAAATAATTGCAGGTATTTGTTCATATAAAGAGGACACAAAAAACATTGAAGTTCTTTAATTCTTTTAATTGAATTTAGCAAAATTACAACAGTAAGTGTGATAATCAATGAGAATATTTGTAATGAGTTTTAACAACAGTATAAACTAGAATTCATTTGATGCCTGTTGGGTCGTAAAAGGCCCATTTGTCGCCTCTAAGCCAATAAAATATCACATTTGAAGCAAAAAAACAACCAATAAACAATCTTACGCAGGGGGCAGAACAAAGTTAATTTAGTTATCACGCACCGTTGAATACATAATGAGCTCTCCCTGAAAGTATATAGATTATTTCTATTGTATTGGAATGTTTATTATGTTTAGTGCCTTGAGACGACGCTTGTCGTGATTTGGCGCTATATAAATAAACTTGAATTGAATTGTGCTTTTGGGCACTCCAGTGATGTTGCAGCTCTGAAATATGGCCAAACTGGTGGCAAGTGGCATCTTGGCAGCTGCACGCTTGACTTTTCTCAGTTCATGGGCAGTTATTTTGCGCCTTGGTTTGTCCACACGCTTCTTGCGACCCTGTTGACTATTTTGAATGAAACGCTTGATTGTTCGATGATCACGCTTCAGAAGCTTTGCAATTTTAAGACTGCTGCATCCCTCTGCAAGATATCTCACTATTTTTGACTTTTCTGAGCCTGTCAAGTCCTTCTTTTGACCCATTTTGCCAAAGGAAAGGAAGTTGCCTAATAATTATGCACACCTGATATAGGGTGTTGATGTCATTAGACCACACCCAGTGGCGGCTGGTGAAAAATATTTTTGGTGGGGCTGTGCTATTTTTTATTTTTAAACAAACTTGTGCTTTCTGAGCTTTGTGCACAACTTCAATGTTTCTTGAATTAAACACAGCTCTTTTATTTCCTGTCTTACATCATTGGACAAACTGATTAATCCAGGTGTGTCTGACTATTGGCACGCTGCCTTGCAGACCAAGGTTGAAAAATACTGCATTAAATTGCACATAAAATAACATGACCATAAATGGTAAATAGGCAATGCAAGAGGCAAGTAACAAAAACATTTTGTTTAATTTCAACATTTGAGTGAACATGAAAAATTATGAGCAGGTCACTGTTACAGTAATGGTAGTAAACACCACTTAGACAAAATGCCAGAAATTTACACTGTTAAATATTTCTGGAGTGTTGTGCCAAGGTCAACTTTATACAAAGATCAAGTGGATGCATTTGTGTGTGTGTGTGTGTGTGTGTGTGTGTGTGTGTGTGTGTGTGTGTGTGTGTGTGTGTGATACCTCATTTGTACAGAAATTTTGCCCTTCTGTCCTTCTGAGTGGCAAAGCTCTCTATTAGCTTTTTATTGAAGTCAGGAATGTTTGTGACAAGCTTTTTTTCCATGGAGAGCATGGCAAGAGCATTCAGCCCATCCTGTGTCATGGTGTTCCTCAGGAAACTCTTAATCCTCTTTAAAGTAGATAAATAAAAAAACAACAGATAAGTACATAGGAAACACTTTCATAGGAAATAATGTCATCAGTATCCTCTTACAAATGTCATATTTCCCAGTTTTTGGGACAATAAAACATTTCTGATTCTCAATCAGATGTTTTTACATTTGAGGTAAAAACATCTGATTGAGAATCAGAAATGTTTTATTGTCCCAAAAGCTGGGAAATTTGTTTGCTGCAGCAGAAGTGTAACAAGTAAAATGGAATCAGATTGATGTATGTACAAATTTACATGAAATACACATTTACGTGATTAAATATGTATAATAAGTATGTGTGTTGAAATGAGTTTTTACAGTTATTGCACATTAAACATGTTATTAAACAAATGTCCCGGTTTGTGGGACAACCAAGGATTTCTGATTCTGATTGTCTTGTTCACAGAAATGTAATGTACAGCTTACGTCTGCACCCAGCTGCTGTTGTTCCCTGCATGGCAACGTTAGCTCTGCTGCCTAGCATGGCTAGCTTCACCGTGTTGTTGTCCATGTGTGCCCGGGATGACTCGTGTTTCTTCACCTTCTCAGAAAAATGTTTCATGTCTGTAACTCCTGACTCATCCATGCCTTATCTGTCCCAGCCGTTTTGAATAACAAACACGGAAAGCAAAATAACGCATTAGCATGATTGCATCCAGTTAGCCAAGCCTTCCTGGTGTACCAATTTCGGGAGAAGCCTAGTGTGTACAGTTTACCTCTCTCCTTCTCCTGCTGGCTTATCTTTACGTCGGGCTGATCTGGTCCAAGCTCTTTGACATTAAGTTTTTCCACCATAGTTCTCCTCTCGAACGGATACTGGAGAAGAGACCGAACTGAATTCAGTGGCTGCTGAGATCCGGTATCCATACTGGTTGTAGTCACCGGCGGCGTCCATGTTACATCTGCGTCACGACCAAAAACGACTCTGCCGAGTTCTACCGAACACCAACGAAACCTTTGGCGGTAGCTCTATCGCCCATCATGCTTCTGAAACGTTCTGAAACAACGTCGACGCTGATTGGATATATTCCCATTCCCACCCTTTGATATTCTTGTCAGCAATTGGACGGCTGGTCCCGTCTTGTTTGGGTGATTGAAACACAGACCACAGCCTTTATGTCACCTCCACAGCTCGGCAGAGAGCTTCTGACCAATATATATATATGATTTATTTTTGTTACAAAACACACAATTAAATTAGAATATGTGATTATTGTTAATTTTATTCATTTATTTGTTTAAATAAAAAATTAAAAACACTGGGGAAAACTGGGAGGGCGGCGCCCTATCGCCCTCTACTGGCCAGCCGCCACTGACCACACCCCTTCTCATTACAGAGATGCACATCACCTGATATGCTTAATTGGTAGTAGGCTTTCGAGCCTATACAGCTTGGAGTAAGACAACATGCATGAAGAGGATGATGTGGACAAAATACTCATTTGCCTAATAATTCTGCACTCCCTGTAGTTTGAAGACGAAGAAGCAATCTTTAATACATCACCTCTCAAGATAAAAATTACGAGGACGCTTCACAAGAACAAAATATAAAAAATTAAATAAATTAAAAAAGATTTAAAAATATTATAAAAATGGGAAAAGTAAAAATTGTGATTAAAAATGTGAGAACAAGGAAGATAATAGGTGGTTGAGATGATTCACTACTAATTTTTAACAACACATTTCCATTTGTTTATTTTTAAAACAAGCTTTTTGACCAGCACTGAGGTTGAAAAGCTTGTTTAAGAATTGTGGTAATTTTAGCCCCCTGGGGCTTTTATTTTGGAGGGGTGAGTCTCACTTTGCCCATATGCAATCATTAAGTCATTAAACGTAAACCTGAGTCATTAAACATTTCCATATGAGCTTTCCATAAATACCACCAGCAGCACTGCTTTGCTAAGTGACTGAGGCTCCAATAACGTGACCAAAATGAAAGAGTCCAGTTTAAGAAATCCATCAAAGGGATGTCCCCATCACTGCCACCCCTTTGTTACAATCTGCGCCGTAGTGAGATGTGCAGCCAACGCTCAGATCTGCTCGCCGAAGAACATGAAATCAGAACGTGATACTCAGAGGTCCTCACGGGGCCAAGGAGCAGTTCTGAATAGAATAAAAATGTTACAAGATTATAAACATAGCTTTAGATCCATTATCTATGTTTTCTTAATTTTATTTTACCAGGTTTGAGAACATGTTCTCATTTACAAGCATCACCTGAGATGTCTTGGAGGTACTGCAGCATCACATATGTGGGGTGTTTTATTTTGAAAAACCACCATATATATTTTTGTATTTTAGAGCATGATTGAAAGTAATAGAATTAATTACATTTGTATTTTGTGTGTATTTTTATGTGGATTATCACCCCCCACTCTTTATAAGTCCATGGAAAAGTTTTCTTATGCACTCTAAAAAATGTTGAATTTACTTAACTGATTCCACTAAAACCTGGTTGCTTCAATGTAAAAAAAAATACTTTAAACATAACAACAGAAAAAAATAGGTAAATTTCCATTATGAAACTTCAGGGTAATTTTATGGACCGCCGTGGCTTGTGTGTGTGTCTCCATGTGCAGGGCGGGTCTGAAAGGACCCGTTTTTGAGCCATTAAGGGAACCAGCCGAGTATCTAAACAGGGGCAGGTGCTCAGAAAGGCCTGGTAGAGCAACTGAGCTGGACGTGCTGTGATGAACTCATGCTGACTGGTTGTAACTCAGGAGGAAATAATATTAGCCGACATCACCAAACGGCTGGCATTTGTAAAATTGGAAAAGTTGCTGGTGAAGCGGAATGGAAGGGGAAAAAAAAGCTGTGTTCACGCTGCATTAAAATAACGTTTCTAAAATGCTCACATTTAAAAAACGCTGCTGCAATCCGGCCACAACCATAATTCACAGCCAGGGCTCTGTTGTCTAGCAGAGCACCACAAACACAATTATGCTTTTTCTGGTCAGCTTTACATTACAGCCACCCTCATCGTCCCCCGAGTAAATTCATCACTGGCGTATTTTTAACAGAATAGCTTTTAATGTTATTAATTTACATGGATGCCTTTTGACACTGATCACTGCCAAAACAGTCGGTACGTGCTGTCTTGGCAAAGTAGTGAAAGGGCTGATTGAGACACGGCGAAGACCCTAAGATGTTAGTATAGGTGTCCTTTTATTAGAGCCGCATAACTTTTGTAGAAGCCAAATATCATTTAGTTATCAAACTTTTTATTGGCTCAACACATCTGGAACATCTGACCAAAATTCTAAATCTGAACAATTTTGGATCAAACTTCATAAATTAAATGCTCCAACTTAAAAAAGCCGTTACTGAAACAAACTACAGATACAAAAGTTAAAGACGGAAGCAACAAACAACCAACAAAAGTGTGTGTGTGTGTGTGTGTGTGTGTGTGTGTGTGTGTGTGTGTGTGTGTGTGTGTGTGTGTGTGTGTGTGTGTGTGTGTGTGTGTGCAGACTGTGGTTCAGCCCAACAGGCAGTGATGGAATGATCCTCACTGAGGTGCAAATGAAGGTTTGAGGGTCACGGGGCCGCAGGCAAACAGTAATGAAGCAGCAACGTGACCTGCAGCTGGTGGAGCCCGCTGCCATCACCCAGTTCTTCATTTTCCCCTCATTCCAGTCGGAGCAAGCTGCCTGTTAGCTGTGACAACGTACAATAGCTCTCTGGTTACTAGTTCCTCATCAGATGACAACAATAATTGTGCTGACATGACCAGTTTAAATGTGATCACCATCAGACTCCAGTGGGAACGTCTGAGTGTTTATGATGGTTTTATTAGAATTGATTTTTCTTTTTTCGAATGTTGTGTTTTCATTTAATCTGATTCTAAATAATAAAGGAATCTTTTAAAAATGAAGAAAAGTGAAAGACTGGACTGATGAGTTTTAAGTAATACCACTTGGTCAGATTTACTGTTAAAGTACAGTAACTTTATTATGTGGAATTATTAAAACATTATTAAGTAGGAAGTGAAAAATGTATTTATTGGTCTGTCAGCATTTGGGACTTTATAAGAATACGTGTCCTGTTATAGTTTGATATTTGAATTTTGACATGACATTTCAGACCTGGATTACTCTGAAAACTATCATACGTGTTTCCGATGTGAGACCACATGCAACAGTGACCTGGGTTGGATTTGAAAAGACAAACCACCACAGCTTCTGGGTGTCTATCATGCAGTCGCAGTACTTGATTGGAGAGATATGGTCACTACCCAGGGTGGCATCGCCTCCGTTTGTGGGGAAAAACACAGATCTGTCATTTGCTTTCTGAATAACGGGAGCGTCTCACCTGTTGTACCGTTCCAGCACAACTGCTTAAACGCAGCTCAAACATGAAATCTTCTGCAAACAAAAGAAAAATTACTTTATTTCTTCTGATCCTATAACACAGGACAAGGATTTACCTTCTGCAAGCTGACATGTGCACCGATTGAAATGATGCACCAGATAACAGAAACAAGTCTCTTGTGTGCACATGTGTGTGTTTATGAGCCAGACTCTGTGAGGTTGAATGTTTATTGTTGATCTTTGTAAAGTCTGGAGGTGTAATCAGGTTCTGTTGTGCCCTCCCCCTTTGGTGTTTGTGTTTGCAGATCTGAAGACCCGGTGCTGACAGAAGCAATTGTCCTCCAAGATGGCAAGATCTGCTCCGTACACCCCAACCTGCAGTCTCTGTTGGCCTTTGCTAATTGACAATCAGAGTTGAACTTTGCTCACTGGTCTTCACTCCACCCCTAGAAGTGTGTGCTCTGAATACATTTTACAGAGTGTGCCCAGCACCCAGGTGTGGAGAACGGTGGACTCGGAACAACAGATGTTCTGCTGTGTCACTGCTGAAAGCAGCATACTTCTGTGTATCCCTTTAAGCGTCTTTGGAACCAAAATCGAACTTAATTCAAAAGAAAAGGAAAGTGAAGTCTGTTGGCATCATGATAATTAAAGGCTGAAGGACCCCTGTGCCATCCTCGCTCTGGCATTCCCTCACGTATCCCTCTGCTTCCAAGAATAATCCGCCCAGTAGTCGTAAGTGTGGGACAAAAAGGCACAGCGGCCTGCGCAGGCACCAAGATCATGAAGGTGAGTCACGTTGTTGCGAGGCTTTCTGGGTGATTTACGAGGGTCCGCTGCCAAAAAGCAAGCCATCAAGTCTGGAACAGCGAGTCAGTGCAGCTGTGAGGAGGTGTGTTTGCAGTCCGCCTACCTCGCCCGCCCAAGAACCCCAACCCCGACCCTCTGATGTCTGTGTGTTTTTGTTAATGAAGAAATTCTGATACCCTGGTGAGACATTGCTCTGAGATGAGCTGAGCAGACACTGCCTCCTCCGTGGCCTCAGCCTCTGCACAGTCATGCTGCTGCCCCACCCAACCGCACTCCCATCATGCATCTGGTCAGTTTAGACCTTTTGTTTTTACTTCAGGAAAACATTAGAAAACAGAATCTTCTCATTTGTTGGTATATCTAAAAATGACTGAATTTTGTTCACACACACACAAAAATAAAGTTTTAAAAAGACAGAGGTGTAAGGAAAAGGTTCAGCTTAGAGCTGATAAAACAGGTTAGATCCTGTTTGTTGATTACAATCATTATTCCACAAAGTCCTTTTCTGGAGTTCTCACTGCAGAGCTGGAAAATAAAACTCCATAAACAAAAGAAGAAGAAGAAACAATCTTTTATAGCGCCTCTCAAGTTAAAAATCACGAGGCGCTTCAGAGAACAAAAACATTTTAAATTTAAAAATGATTAAAAATATCATAAAAATGGTAAAAGTGAAAAAATGTGATTAAATTATGTGAGGAAAGGGAAAAGAAAAGGACTAAGAGAACAGTAATCAGTGGATCCTGGGAAAGGCCGAAAGAGCAGAGTGAAGAGGAGGTAGTGATGAAGGTCACACCAAAGCCTGAACAAGTGAGTCTTCAGCTGCTTTTTAAAGGAGACCACTGAGTCCACTGATCTCAGGCTCAGGGGGAGAGAGTTCCAGAGTCTGGGGGCCACAGCAGCAAATGATATGTCACCTTTGACCTTTAGCCTGGTGCTGCACAACCAGTAGGCTTTGATGACTGGACCTCAGGGACCTGCTGGGGGTGTAGGGACTAAGAAGATCACCAATGTAAGATGGTGCTTGTCCATGTAAGGCCCTATAGACCAGAACCAGGATCTTGAAATGAACCCTGAAGTTGACTGGCAGCCAGTGAAGCTGGAGGAGAAGCGGGGTGATGTGGGTGTGTTTGGAGGACTTGGTCAGAAGCCGAGCACAGGCGTTCTGAACCACCTGTAGACGGTTCAGGGAGGTTCTGCTCAGACACGTGAAAAGAGAGTTACAGTAGTCTAAGCGTGAGGAGATGAAGGTGTGGAGAACTGTCTCAAGTTCAGAGCGGGACAGAATGGGACTCAGCTTAGGAATGAGCTAAAGTCAGAAGCAAAGACTGCACATGTTTGTGTTTGGAAGGTTTTGGCATCTCTGTGGCAAACATGTAATCTAGAAACTACAGACTGTGAAACAAAATACAGCCTGGCATTTGTAGCTGTGCATACAGGTACTGGGTACTTACAGGACTAGTAACAAATCAGTACTGTGGTACATATGGGTACGGATACATACAGGTATAGGTATAGGGGGGTGGTCGTGCCCAAGCACACAATAACTGCAAACAGTTTATTTAAGAGTTAAAGTGTTGAAAAGCCTTTTCCTACAGAGCTGGTGTAGTGGTAACTTGTTACTGGTACTGGTTACTCTTAGATAAGACAACTGTTTGATGAGTGTTTCTGAGCCACATGAACATTTTCACACATTAGGAAGAGTTGCTAGCCAGCATAAGCTAATGTATGTTTCCTCCAGTCACCTTGGTGACAGCGACAACCTCTCACCATCCTGACAGGCCTGTCCAGTTCTCTGTGGACAGTCACACAAGCAGACAAAACATGTATGCAAACCGCTCATCTGTGAAGTAGCATTTAGCAGAGGTGCACGATATCCAGTGTGGCTCAAGTGAGACATGGTGCACTCTCACTAATCTGTGCAGATCATTAGAATAGACTTTATTGTTCCCCCAGTGGGGACATTTACTTGTCCTATATTCATTGTCTTCAGGGTTCACATGGAAACACAATATTCTAACAAATCCACTGCAAGCAATGAAAAAAACTTCTCTAGCAAAAACGTTAGTTTAATAGTCGGTTCAAAATGATACTAAAAGTTAATAAAATCAAAGTCACCGTGTGATTTTTGACCCATCATAACATGAGATATTGCAATAAATCAGTCTATTAATATTTTAAATTCCTATTAATTTTCATAAAATTGCAGATAACAGTGAATAATTAAGGTCACGGAGTCTTCCATCTGCTTATAAAGGCCTGCTGCAGCTCGGGGAGACGTGGTTTTAATGTGGATTATCTCTTGCGGTTTTTCACGGAGTTGTTTGTGATCCTTCTGTGCAAATCGAAAACACTTAAAACATGAACGTTAAAGTCCCATTAGTCATTTGAGCCATCCCCGTTGGGAGCGGTGGGCTGCAGCTATGGCTGTGCTTGGGGAAGATTAAAAGTTTAAAACAAAGCTCTTAACATAATTTCTTACAGATGTTCTACTGAAGCAAGTACGTGTAACACTACAGCTGTTTAACTGCAACAAACATCAAGTTGTTATAAATTTCAATTCAATTCAAAAATACTTTATTAATCCCAGAGGGAAATTAGAGCATATTTGACAGTTTAATGGATGAGTAATCTTTTCTTTTTTTGTTTTTTGCATTGCTGGATTGTGCAAAACAAATTTAACTACTAAAACATTTTGAAGGCTAATTTGATCGATATATTGATGCACAGGGAACTACTTTTTTCCTTGCAGTTAGTGTTTTTTTTCCAGAGCTTGGCAGCTGAATTATTCCATTCCTGGTCTCAGTCTGAAGTTTGAGGTTAGATGTTCGTTGCTAAAGGAAAATGATGCCCTCTTGTGGTCAGAAATGGATATCCCTTTACCAGAATTGTGTTTAGCACACATCACAGTTCCCTGCCTAAAAAAAAACACATGCAAATGCAAAAATTTAATAGGAAGCACAGAAAATGCCAGCTTAAGCTCTCACCGACACACCTATACTATTTATATAGCGCCTTCACATGGCCCAAGGATTAGCCTGTAATATATGCTGCAGGATTAGCCTGTAATATATGCTGCAGGATTAGCCTGACACACAGAACAAGGGCTCACGTTAAAAATGATGCTCACTTTACTTTTATTACATTATTTTCTTTACTTTCAGCAGCAGTGAAGGATTTTATTTTTAACTTAGTTTATTAAAAAACCCAGACATCCACAATTTGACCAAACAAGCAAACAAACAAAAAACTCAGCAAACAACACATGAAGTGTCTTTCAGCGTAAGACTTGGACGCCAACAGAACCACGTCTCTGCTGATAAATGTGGACTCTACAGGGGGATGCCATCAATGGTTTCAGCTGAATTTGGCTTTAGAGAAATCCATCTCTGGGTGCTGAGCCATGAACCTGCAGCAACACAAATAATAACCATAATAAACATCAAAACTTACATTTTATGCTTAAAGACGGTCTGAACTGTGAAGGCAGCTGGAGAGAGCTGTGGTTCTGGTACTGCTGCAACACTGCTCACTTACTTCTTAAGTATATCTTGTTTCTTCTGCTCCTCAGATGTAGGCAGACCCATGGATTTCTGCCTCTGGTCATACATCATCTTCTCCACCATCCCACGTGTCTCTCCGTCCAGGTCTGACAGCTGCTCAGCAGGAAACACATTTGAGTAAAATCATGAAGAAGTGTTTTTGTCACTGTAGAAATGCAGCCCATCCCTGTACCTTCGAGTTCTCTGGGCAGATTTTCTTGGTGTTGATCTCCGGGTCTGTGGTAATAAACTTGCTCCACCACTCCATCTTATTAATCTGCGAGACAAACATTAGCATTTGTTTTAAAGCTGTGACAACAGAGAGATGTTTTTCTTTGTTAACGTGACTCGTTGGGGCCTTACTTTCTCCAGGTGGACGGTAACCACCTTGCCATCATCTAGGAGCCAGGAGCTCTCCTCCACCTTCACTTCGTTGTACAGCTGGCAGTCGATAACGGGTGGGTGACCCTTCAGGCCCACCTTGATGGAACGCCGCTGGATGTCCACCACCACATCTCTTCCCTTGATGCGGAACTTCACATCAAAAGGCACCACCAGCTGTTGGAGAATTTCCAAAATTCAAAAACGAATGTCAAGCAATAAATAAAAAGCTGCAAGATGTGATCACTTTGGTCTGTATGCATGAATGTAGAGATATGAATGAAGACCTAGAAGTGTTTACATTCTAGGGCTGGGGGTAAACGATTATTTTTAAAACGATTATTCTGACGATTATTTTATCCAATAGTCGACTATTCTAATGACTATTTACACAATTAATCTAATGATTATTTTTCTATTGCACAGTTAATAAAAACCAGAAAATCTCAAATTCCTCAAAAAAATTGATAAATTCTTACTGTAAGAGAATAAACACTACAGGCCTTCCATTTTGTATAACACTGCGTTTATTGTGTTGCGGTTGGTTATGTTCTGGTGACGTGTAGAACTTGGGAGTGCAGGCTGCTGCCTGAGAGGTGGTAGAAGATGGAGTGTCTCCATGCTGCTTTGTTTTGGTCACTTATGTGCGTGAGGCGAGTGGTCTTACAGGTTAAACCAAACTCAAGGTGATATTTTACACTAAACCGAAAACCCACAACACTCTAAATGTAATAAAAGGGAGATCTACACCACAAAAAAGATGAACTCTAAACCAAAACGTAACCGCTTATCCCAACGCAAGAAGCTGTTAGCGAAGATGCTAACAGTAGCTTTACCAACATTAAGTTCAAGTTACCAAGTTTAAATAAACCAAAAACACCCAGCAGCAAACAGACCAGCACGGAGGAGAGACTGCTACCACCAAAACAGCTCTCCTCATGTCTGAAAGAAGCTCCTTAATGAAGGGAGAAACGCTCCCGGTGATTTTCTACATCTGCGATAGACACGAAGCAGCGCGTCTGACCCCGGAAGTTGTTGTCCGTTGCCGGGAGACGAAGGCGGGCAAAACAGGAAAGGAATCTAGTAGCGGATGGACGTTGTTCCGGGTCTTCGGTATTTGGCGGAGATGTTAGTGAAGGCGGAGAAGAGGGCGAACTACAGAAAAAACAGGCAGATTCCTCCTCTATTTACAAACTCCTGGGGATGCAACAAGTGGGCGCGGTGCGTCGACTTCCGGATCTGACGTCGACGAATTTTTAGAATCGAGCCGTCGACGTTGTCGAGGCTTCGCTACAGCCCTACTACATTCAAACAAAAACCCAAACTAGACAACTCACGTCTACGTCGGACAGAGTTTGTGTCCACTTGTAGTTTGGCAGGTCAGCACCGTTTCCTGAATTAGGCTTCAGCTTATCCTTATCCTTCTCGTCCTCCTCTCCGTCAGAGTCAGACTAAATAAAAAAAAAGACAGATCAAGTCGGGAAAAGTTCATTTTACTGCTCATAAACACCTCAAAGTTGTCCACTCACCCCCTTCTCTTTCTCAGCCATCTTTTCTTCAACTGCCGTCACATTCTTCCGCTTCTCCTCTTCCTCCTTTTTCTATTTTCAACAAATAAATATGTCATTCTGTTCTAATGTGTCAAACTATTAAAGCATCCAGGTTCCACCTTATCAAGCTCAGACTGAAGCTTTTCTGCCTCTTCATCAGTCAGCTCCTGAATTCGTGGCCCATCTTCATGTTTCCTCTCCTCTTCTGCAAGTTTGGCCGCTCTTTCAGCTCTGTCCTTCTTCTCCCTCTCCTGTTTCGTCTGCTTCTCTTTGTGAGCCTTTAGAGCCAGCTTGCTGTGGTGATCAAAGGAATCCTTGACCAGCTGGAAGGGATAAGAGTTGAAAATCGGAAGCAAATGAATAAATGAGGTTATTTCTGCCAAAATCATCCCAGAGGCCTAATAATAATAATAATAACAATCAATATTCACCTTCTCTGCAGCTCCTGCATCCCCACCAACAAAGAAGTCAGTTTTGCGTCGTAGAAAGCTGAAGAATGTATTTACTAACTTTGGGGGGGTGGGGGGGGGGGGGGGGGGGGGGGAGAGAAGCAAATTTCTCATGAAAATTAATCGTTAACTTTCTACAGAGCAAAAGTAAGATGTTGTCATGGCTAAAGTGGTCTGAATAACATATGTCCACACTCTGCAGATATTAAAATATTGGCATATTGTATAAATCTAAAACCCTAGAATGTTTTTTCTTATGGATTTATTAATTAAAACAAAGAAATATCAGTATTATAACATATTTGCCTAAATTCAATTCAAGCACTCCCAAGGCGAGTTTTAAAGACTACCCAGAACTGTTGATTTATACATGAAAAAATACTAAATGATTATTTCAGTACTTTGTCTAATAATTGTAAATATTATAAAGCTAAAACCAATGTCAGTCATTTTCAAGCACTTTCAAGGACTTAATAAAACCTTGAAAATTGATGTGGCATTTTCAAGCACTTTACACTTCTAATTGTTTTCTAGGCCCTTCAACGTGAAAAAGCTTTACCTCTACGTATTTTTAAGCCAATTAATCAAACATGCATAAAACGTGTTTAGATTTTTCTGCAAAAATCTGTCTTCACTCATCTTGTACAAAACAGCAGCAACAAGACATTTGGCTATCAGAATGTTTATGAAGGCATCAACCTCCAACAGGAACAATGCACTGCGTCGTCCGCGTGACAGACATGTTAGCTTAAATACTAGCATAATAGCTGTAGCATCACGCTGACTTACCTCTTGTACTCCTCCTTCGTGCTGTTGTGCCATGACGAGCAGCATCCCGTCATATTTTTCCTCCTCGTCACCCATAATGATCTTGGTAGAAACGTTCACTATTAGCCACGCTACTAAAAAAAAAGATAGCTCTTCAATAATGAGAAAACTCGTTGTCACACTTAGTTCCTGGAAGCAAGCCACGCCCACGGTTTACTTGACCAATAGAAAGAAGAAATCGTAGATGACAAAAGAACTGTCCAATTAGATGAGAGCATTGGGTAAAACGGGACAGAGGCGTGAGAATTTTCTAGAGAAGAGTCACGTGATTGTAAAATAAACTGAGATTCTCATGAAAAAAAAGCTACTTCAACTTCAGTTATTGGTCATAAAAACATGAACTGTAAAAGAAATAGGTAAATATGGAAAACATCCAAGAAAAAAAGAAATCGAAATCCAATTAATATCTAGTTTGTTTAAAATCTGCCCTAACCGTGGGGTTTGTGATGTATTTAACCAGAAAGTAATGGCTGGAATAGCATTATTTTAATCTCCATCTTTAAAAACCTCTAACATGCTGTGCTGTTTCACACAAGGCAATGCAGGTTTGGATTTTGTTCTCTCCCTAAACAATAAAAACCATCATTTCAAAACTACATTTTGTGTTTACTTGTGTTATCTTTGACTAATGGTTAAATGTGTTTGATGATCAGAAACAGTTTGTGTGACAAAAAGGCAAAAGAATAAGAAATCAGGAAGGGGCAAATAGTTTTTCACACCAGTTTTTGATGAGCATTTTTAACTCAGAAGTACCCCTGAAGGAGTAAGTTGTTCAAAACTTATTTTGAGCCTGAGAGGGTAAGCTTATTTCAAAAATACTATGCTCCAGCCTCCTGTATTGTGCAATAGTATGCATGTCATTACATGCCTCTCAGACTTCCAGTATTTGAGCAGTACAAAGTAAAATGAGCATTTCTGTTGTGTTTTTGTTCCAGTGTAGATTTAAGAACAGGAGTGATGTGTTTGGTTTTCTTGGATCTTGTTAAGACTCTAGCAGCAACATTCTGAATAAACAGCAGTTATTTCGCAGCTTTTTTGGGAAGACCAGTCAAGACCATTACAGTAGTCCAGCCTGCTGGAGATGGAACGCATGAATGAGTTTGTCTAGGCCTGAACATGAGACTTCTGAGTCATGCTATATGGTGAAGATGATAAAATGCTGATCTAGTTATAGCCTTAATGTGACCAGTAAAGCCGAGGTCAATTATGACACCACAGATTTCCAACCTGGATCTTTGTTTCTATCCCTCTGGAGCCAAGTTGAGCAATAACGTAGCTCCGACCTTTCTTAGTGGCCTAGTGGGAGAGTGTCCGCCCTGAGACTGGGAGATCAGGGTTCAATTCCTGGTCGGGTCATACCAAAGACTTTGGAAAAAATTAGACCCAATGCCTCCCTGCTTGACACTCAGCATTAAGGGGTTGGATTGGGGGTTAAACCACCAAATAGTTCCCGAGTGCGGCTGTGTCTGCTGCTCACCGCTCCCCCAGGGGATGGGTCAAATGTGGAGAACAAATTTTGCACACACACCTGTGTGTGTGACAACTAATGGGACTTTAACTTTAACCTCAATCCTATCCATCATATTTCCAAAGACAATAACTTCAATCTTGTCTTTGTTTAACTGGAGAAAGTTTGGCTGCATCTAGTCATTGACTTGTTCCAAACGCTGACAGAGTGAGTTAGGTGATAAAGCTAGGTAGATCTGGGTGTCATCTGCATAACTATGATAGGCAGTGCTGTAATTACCAATGACCTGACTCAGTGGGAGCATGTAGAGATTGAAGAGAGCAGTGCTCCAATAATTGAGCCTGGGGGACCCCACATGTCATGGTGATCTGCTTTGATTTGTGATCACCAATAGAAACAACACAACCCATCTTGGGACCAACTATGTACTGTGTCTGAAGGTCCCACCCAGGTTATGAGCCTATCATGAAGGATGTTGTGGTCCACAGTATCAAAAGCTGCACTGAGATTGAGCATTATCAGAACAGATGTGTTGTCTTAATCCGAATTCAGACAAATATCCGAAGCTAAAAGAACTTTAATATTTAAAAAGAGGACATAATGAACATTGCAAAGGACCAGACAAATATGATTACAAATACTGCACTAACCTTACTGGAAGCTAGCATTTTAGCCAGATCGTCGCTGTGTGGCTGTAGCATTTGTCTGGTTGTTTGGTTGACATGAAGGAATGAATGGCTAATCTGATGTTTAGGATTTTCTCATTGAAAAAGGCTGAAGTCATTACACCAAGTTGGTGATATGAAACGTGGGGCTAGGAGATCAGTAACATCTCACAAGAAAAATGGCACCACGTGAAAAAGGATGTTCCTCTAATAAAAATATTACATTTAACTTGTTCATGAATGAGAACCACCATTTGGGTGCAGTTAATCAAAAACTATCTTTCATATCTAGTTTTAAATAACACCCTAAAGAAGCCCCCTCATTAATCACTTTGGATTATATTCTAATAAGACAAATGATGTTTAAATACAGCTGAGTTCAACTGTTTCTATAGTACATGTATATAAAAATATTAAATGTACCTGGTGTGATCTCAAAGACAGGTAAAACATCCTACAACAGGACAAAAGACCAGCTTTAGTTCTTCTTTAGTGGTTATATTTCTTATTGGCAAATAGAGACAAAACATAAAACATTAAGATAAATCTTTTACCTTTTACCTCCATGCAGAAAATATTAAACTACATTAACAGATTAGTTAGCTTATGATAAAAACAGCAGACAGACTGCATAATATCCTACAACGGTATAAACACTTTTTCTGCATTTGAAATATTTCAAACTCTTAATTACATGTACTCAATTAATGAATAACAAAGGTAATGTGCTGTCTCAAACAATGTGCCCGTTTGGGACATAACAGACTGATGTTGCTTCCTTCACACTAAACAAACCTGGCTCATTAGTCATTTCTCCGAGCTAACCAGCTAACCACAACATCAATGGATGGATTAACCAACATTCAGAACAAAAGCCTACATTTCTTTTGACATTAAGGTTATTTGTCTTTTAGTGCATCACAAAACACAAAAACTCAGCACAAGACCATCATTTTATCGTCTGTTTTCGTAGAACAATTAAACCTACCTTCATCTTTTTGACACTACTGCCACTTTGGGTAGCAGAAATGCCTCGAACATCAATGTAAAATACAATAATAAAAAACAATAAAATAAGAGAAAAATAAGTACATGCATGTTCAAAATCAGACACTGAATTAAAAACGATTTAACTAAAATCAATTTTGACAGTGAGGGCATGGTGAAATGTGCAATAACACAAAGAAAAACAACCACACACAATACATTTAAAATAAACCACTGTATAACAAGCGCATAATAATCAACCCCAAAAAGATAGGTCACATTTCAAAACGACTTCACAAATAAAAGGGAGGTTAATTGTCAAGATAAACTCAAATCTTTAGGACAAGCTCCCAATCCTGCCATCTATTTACAAGCCATACATATCTACATAGAGCCCTGAGTTGACTGAAGTCACATTTCCTTTCTTCCACAACAAAGCATGGCCTCTTGAGGGAGCTTGGCTCTGCCAGAGACCCCAGTGCAAGTAGTGTCTCCTTTCAACTTCCTGCATGTGACCTTGTGGACACAACAAGACTTTAAGGATGGCTGAACTATGTCCTGATTGAAGAGTGGATTAGTGGGATGCCTGAAGAATCCATCTCCGTGTTATAAGGTGAACTTGAAGAATGACCTATGAGAACATCAAAACAAACACACCAGCATAAATTTTAATGGGCAGTGACCATCTTATTTAGGAAAGATTGCATAAATATACGCTGGTTGGAATGAAGTTCCTTGTGCATCTGTACCAAGCAAACAATAAAATGGAGTCTGTGTTCAGTTTTATTGTTCTTAATTTAGTTTCGTTCTGCACAGCGTCTCAGTTGCAGTCTGAAACCTTCACACTACAGTGAATAAAAAAGGATAACAGAGAAGAGTCTGCACATTTAAATCACAAGGGGCCTTGAGTGTTAAGTGTGTGCATGTACAAAATCCTGGCAAACAACTTTTTCCACCCAACAATCCAGAGCTGTCAATTATGAGGTGAGTGGACAAATGCACTGCTTCAGTTTTGTTTTACTTAAAAATATTCACTGAGACTTATACGGGTCAAACCCCTATCTCACTGGGCTGTGACCGTTAGAGACAAATTGGGACTTTCCAAAATGTTTGCAGGTTTTCACGTAACCAGCCACACTAAGTAGGCTGTAGCACAAAAAGGAATCAGCTAAAGTGCGGATGAAGTGATTTTCAGTTACATCTGAGAAACTGTTCTGGTGGGTGGGCTCATCAAGTGGGCTCACCCACTTGTGGTGCAACTATAGTAAGGTAGTGATGAAGAAGCTTCAAGTGGCTTTTCAGGATGCTTTTAGAATCCTCATGAAGCTCCCTAGATGGACCTCTGCAAGTCACGTTTGTTGTGAGTAACATCCCTACTTTTCATGCGCTTCTGAGGCTCTTCATGTATAAATTCATCCGCCGACTGAGTTTGTCAGCTAACGCTGTTGTTAGAGCTCTGTCATCTTTAACTTACAGTGACACGAGGTACTCCTCAGTCCTTTTTAAACATTGGAACAACTGCCTATATGGTTTGTAATTAGAATGTGTTTTTTACTTTTATTTTATTCTTGTTATGGACATATCCCTTGTCTGAAATAAAGTTTGAATGAATGAATAGCAGGAAAGCCCCTAAAGTTAGATATGTGAGACACAAAAGTAAAACAGGTTTATCTGTGCAAGGAACAAGAGAAGAGCAGGGTGGTCTGTAGAAGACACAACCGTAAAGTAGCAATTTGGTACCTGTTAGTAGCGGGAAAGCCTTTCAATCAGGCCGAGACAACTTGAGCCATGCTGTAGGTATAGAGCAGGGGTCGGCAACCTGTTCCCATCAAGAGCCAGTATTACCCGTTTCCCACAGTAAAGAAAACACTGGGAGCCACAGCACAGCGCTGCTTTAACCAATCACAACAGGTGACAGCAGCCGGTACCGGTCGCTCGTGTACGTCAGAGTTATCTTTCATAAGACGATAATCAATAAAACGATTTATATAAAGTGGATCCAGAAGTTGTAGCCCGTCTCTGCTACAATATTTAGATATTTGTCACCCTGTTGGTGGTTTTACTGAGCAGGTGCCACTTTTGTCATACGTTTCTTTTTAAAACATGTTTAGACTGTTCAGAATACAAATTCAGGCTCTGTCACGTTTGATTGTTGTAATTAAACTTTGTAGGTGGGGAAGGTCAGAAAAGGATCCGATCATTTTGTTTTTCCCTCATTTACAGCGACGGAGATAACGGCGCAGTGCGCCTGGCTCTGGTGGTAATCAAGTTTAATTTGATCTATTTTCACAAGAAAACAGAACAGTTAAAAGCAGGGCTTGTGTTGACCGGATAGTTCCCGTATTTGGCCGTTTATTTTGACGGAGAAAGAATAGAAAGAATTACCCCGACGCATGCAGACGAACTGACACTTTATTCTACACACATCGCAGATGTAGCTAAATCACCCAAGAAAAGATTGCTATCTGAACATCTGAGCTGGACACTGCTCAGCGCAGCTCGCTGTCAGCGTGAACTACATAAGGTCCACAGCAAGCTGAAGATGTGGAGATTGGCTTGGAGCGCGTTGCAGAACCAGAGCGCATGCAGGAAGATTCCTCCCACTGAAGCAAGTGTTTTCCAAACCCGGTCTCTCAGAGAGACTTGTCACTTAGAAAATGTTCCCTGATTATGAAACTTTGGCTGAATAGCGCTTGTTCCTGTCTCCAATGTGGCGACACATCCAGGAGCCGTCTGAGGAGAATCCCAGAATCTCACATCCTCGTCAGCCCAGGAAGCGTCTATGATTACGCACAAGCGTGACGCGTCAACCCGGTCTCACAGTAAGACCGGGTTGGACCTGTTCAGGTTCACGCAGACAATCTTTACATAGAATTGGCTTACAGATGTAAAATATAAAGCATTTTATTTAAATATCCATTCATTATTTTACAAGCACAGAGAGCCGCATCAGATGGATGGAAGAGCCGCATGCGGCTCCAGAGCCGCGGGTTGCCGACCCCTGGTCTTGTGTCTCCAAGCAACAACAGTTGCAGCCCAGTGAGACTGGTCTTAGCTACGGTTTCACATGGGTACTTTAGAGTACATTATCAATGCTACATTAAAACTGTACTTTTAAAATACAAATTGCAAGTGATCAGGACTTGATTTACATTCAATTTCAAATGAAATATGTTGTTTTAACTTTAGGTAAAAATAAAATTGAACAAGGCTTACCTCCATTCGTCCTCCACATTTCTCTGGCAAATTTATCAGAGGAGGTTAAATCTGATATTTGGATGTTGGGATTTGACCTGTAGTCATCTTTTCAAATAGGCAAAAACAATTAAGAGGGATTCTTATTGGCAGGAAAGAAGCATTTTCTTTATGTTGAGTACAATCTGTGGCTACTTACTGTTGATGCTCAATGAAAAGGAGGGGGTGGTATTCATCGTCTCGTGCCCACTGTCTGACAATGTCCTCTCCATCCTGGATATGGGCAGCCTCTTCTTTGTGCTTTTGCGGGTGCTGATACGAATGATGCCACGCACCAGCCGGCACTCAGCTTCCTGCTCGTCCATTTTATGCTCCTCAGCCAGGGAGTTGATCAGCTGGGTGATTGCTTTGCTCTTCCTCAGAAACGAAGAATCAGAGGTGCACCTGGCCAGCTCTTCAATCTGATACTCAGAGTAGAGCTCCAGCAGTTTCTTGGTAATAAGGGAGTCCACGTTCTCCTCCCCATCTTCCCAGTCATCAAACATTGACTCATGCAGCGATCCGGGCTGAGTTTGAACAGGTGGAGGCATGTATGATGAGGAATGGGGGTCAACATACAAATATTCTTTTGGACTAACCACTTTAACGCCATTAATGTGGAGATCAGACCAGCCTGTGTCAGCTTCCTCCTTGTTGTCTCCCGATTTGACCCTTTTGGGGCTCATTTTCACCGGTTCATCTGGGGAACTCTCATTTGGGGCCAAGCATGGGGCGAGGATGGAGCAATGACAGACCCTGTACAGGCCACAGGTGATCACGCTGCACACAAAGGTTTTGCAGCTCCTTGAAGAACAGCAGGGATTACAGGTTCCTGCTGCGGATGAGCGCTCATCAGAACCAGGAATGAAGCGGATGGTCTCAGATTCTTTACCATTCGCGTCTTTAAGGTGTGCTTTATGGTTGGCCTTTGGCTCTGGGGAAAGTTGACTACTTTCCACAGGGTCCACACAGCGCTCTTGGTGAAAGGACACTTGGCTGCCATTCTGCGGCCCTGAGCTGCGTCTCAGAGTGCCGTTGCTGCCAGCAGACATGACTCCCTCTCTGCAGGAATTCAAGGACAAACATGAAGAGGACAATCAACTCAAGGTCATCTGAAAATCAGAGCAAAAACAAATTGATTTAACAACATGCCAGGTGTCAATCTAGTAAATTTGGGAAAAATCTAAAATCGCCCGCAGCAATATGAGGTCATCTGTCTTTTCATAACAAACACAAAAACCACTGCTTCCAGGTACCAGGTAATGTAACCCAACAGGTTAGTTATGGATGGGTGCATACCACATTACCATGATATGATGTCATTGTGCATTTCAAAATGTGTTAATATTTCAGTGTTTCCAACAATAACTAGCCTACATTTTTATTAAGTTTTTCCTTCTACATAAAACTCCAATTAGCAAAACTGATCTGAATGTATTTTACTTTTCTTACACAAAAATATTAAATGAAAATATAAAAAAAGGCAAATTAGAGAAATTCTAAAATGTAGCAAATAATTAATACATCTTTAGGTATTATTCGGGTATTTCACCATTAAAAGGCTATTAGAAGGTAAAGCAGAGTTGGTTGTTTTGTGCTGACGATTGTTTACGTCATACAACTTGGTTTAAATCCAGATTATTGTTTCACCATTTAATCTACATAAAGTGTAACCATCTGATTAGCTATCTACACGTTATAATGAGTCGAACATTCGCTCATAATAGCTTCTATGCGATAATTGTTGCTTTTACTTTACATGGCGACTTGCCATTCGCTGCTCCTTCCTCCATTTCAGGACTAAAAGATATCTCACCTATGCTCAGATTACGGTGCGTCCTCAGGCTGACTGCACAGGTTAGTCCGTGAGCGACAGGTAGACATTTATATTTTTATCCATTTTGACAAGCTGCTGTATTCAGTCCACTCCGAAATGCAAGTTTCGGAAAAGTTTTCTGCCGAATCCGTGGACCTGTGCGTCAAAGTGCAGGAAGCGAACCAGGTAGCTGCAGCAACAGAGACTGAACTTCCGGCTAGGAGTGTTTTTAAAAACTACAACTCAGGTGAAAATACAAATATTGTTTTTTTTAAATATTACGTATTATTTCTATTAATTTATATTTGATCTTTAAAAAATTAAATGTGTATGTAAGCTCACATTTGAAAAAGAGAAATCCAAATGTTATGATTTCATGAGCTTTTATTTTTTAGTTTAGCGTTTCCGGTGTTGTATTCTTATGCCCTTTGTCAATCACCTCTAAACTCCATAGTGAAAAACAACAGCATCTGAATAATAAAACCAAAACAGAACTCATATTTTAATAGGCGTAGTCCATGTATTTTTAACAAAATGTATTATTTGAAATCCTTCAAACATGCCGTGTATGCTTTCAATAATAATATGCTTTTCAATAATAATAATAATAATAATAATAATAATAATAATAATAATAATAATAATAATATATTATTATTATTATTATTATTATTAAGTGGATGTAGTTTTAACTATTTGTTCAATTTTCAACTTGTGTATGCAGAATATTTTATAATAATCCCACCAGCAACGATAATAATAGTAATAATAGTAATACAGAAAAACACTTCCGCTTTCTTCCAAAACAAAACAATTTTATTTTTTAAGGTAAGCGGAAATGATTTTTTCTGTAGTTCCGTGGGGACAACGCTTGCGTTGGCAGGTCAAAATAAAGTCTAGTTTTTAATGTTGCGCAATACGAATAAAACAAGGCGATTGTGCTTTATTTGGTTTCATATATGTGGTATCTGTATTCAGATTTAACGACAAACTGTGGTTAAAGTGTCTGAGTAAGCTAGGTAGTCAGCATAGCGTCAGGTTCAGATGCTAAAGAGCTCCACAGCTGTGGAGGTGGCGGAGCTAAGATGCTAACCATGGACAGACAGCGGAGCATCGCTCGGATTTGGATTGGGCTTTCCTGAAATATAAAGAGGAGGGATGGAACATAAGACTCTCGAGACTCTGTGTTATTTACGGAACGCCCACAGTAAAGGGAAAGCTCGTGTTCTGTGTGGGATGACCACGATCGTCAGCCTCAAACGACACGGCATCCGGTGATGCTGTCGGCGGTTGCCCTGACTGGGACAGAGCAGCCTCTCTCCTCCACAAAATCATGAAAAGCTGCGACTATCAGCAAATCGACCCGCAGGCACTCCGGACGCCCACCCCCCAGCCCCCGGCTCATCACGGTGGAGGAACCGGCTCAGAGAAGCCAGAGCAGCCGAGGAGACCCAGGAGAAAATGGGAAGTTTTCCCCGGGAAGAACCGCTTTTTCTGCGATGGACGAGTCATGCTGGCCCGTCAGAGCGGGGTCCTGCCCCTCACCCTGGGCCTCATCCTCGTCACCAGTGTTTTATTTTTTATATTTGAGTGGGTTTTATTTACCTCCTGCTGCTTTTTTCAGTAAAAAAAAAAAAAAAAAAAATATATATATATATATATATATATATATATATATATATATATATATATATATATATATATATATATATATAAAACCTTAAACATGCTAAACGTTCTTGGCTTGTGTTGTTATATTTCCTTTACAGTGGTTGAATATATATTGGTTTGACAGATTTTGCTACTAAACACTTTTACACCACAGAGTAATATAGAGGAGTGCTTACTCATGAGTATGTGGTGAAATGTGTGCCATGTCTCAAGGGCTTTAGCTGGTAATTATAAGCTGCAGTTTTTAATTGAGATCAGCTCTGGTAAGGGAAAAAAATCTGTTTGTGACTTTTGATGAGGGCAGTTTCTGTCTAATCTGTCCATCATAGTTGTCCCTTCCTGGTCAAACACTTGACCACCTGTATCCCAGCTATTGGAGGGGTCCTTCTTGTGTTTGTGCTCATCACTTTGCTCCAGACCAGTTTCACCGACCCTGGCATCCTGCCTCGAGCGATGCCGGACGAGGCCGCAGACATCGAGAGACAGATTGGTAAGAGATGAATTAAGACAGAGGAGCAAATTAAGCAGTATCTGTGCAACCCTGCCTCTGATGTTGTAAAATATAAACACTTTTTTGTGTTTGTTACGTCTTATACCATCTGTTGAGCTATCTCTCCTGTTTATTTTGGTATTGGTATTTTCTGCATAGCTCACTTAAAAATATGACCCATGCATCTGAAGTTGGCCCCTTGTTCACTTTAAAACTTCCTACTCAATCCCAAAGTTTAGCCAGCAGTGATGTAATATGTGTCTCTTATTCAACTGGACCACTTTTGCTCCAGCTAGTTTTATGAAAATACACAAGACCTTTGGCCTCAGTATAAAAATTCATATTGAAGTTACCAGCAGTGGCAGCTACTGAAAGTATTTTTAGGTGGGGCTGATGTATGAAATATATCTTTTTAGTCCATTATAAGTATTTAAATGAACTGTTGGGAAATGGCTCCAAAATAAATAATTAAAATGCAGAAATTATTTTATAGCCCCAAAATAATGTACATGAGCATTTCTACCAAGCATTCACGTGTGACTTCAGTCCATAATGTCTATTTGTGTCTTATTAAGGAGGCAGTTTGTTTTACAGCTTTAGTTTTCAGTCTCCTACTGTGTGTGTGTGTGTGTGTGTGCGTGCGTGTGTGTGTGTGTGTGTGTGTGTGTGTGTGTGTGTGTGTGTGTGTGCCTTAATTAATCATCTGCTCAAAGCATGCACAGCTCAAAGCGCAATACTAAGTTCCACCATTAGAAGGCATTACCACAGCATGAAAGTTGAATTAGGAAACGAGTTTTAAACATTATAAAACGAGAACAAATAAATGCGTATTACAGCAGCTATGATTTCAGCTATCTATATAAATCGACTGTGAATTTGTGTGAATGAGGAAGTGACAGAGAGGGGACATGAGATACAGCACCTTTTAGCATGCCAGCTAGCTGTTTCTTTTAGCATGGGCGCTATCGGCCAGCACCCCTGAGACAGTAAATTAAGTTATGCTGATTGGTCAATAATCAACCAGTTTTCCCTAGCAACCAAACATGATTGGCTGTTCAGCTGCCGCTCAGGTTTCTTTTTTTTTTTTGCTAGCGCTACAAAAGTGAAACTAGTGAGTCAGTTGGGTAAATTTGCTGTTTAATGAAAGAGAGCTGGTGAAAATGATGTATAAATACACCAGATTACATGTAGGCAGACACAATTAAGCTAAACTGACACATTTATTGTCAATATATCTAAATATGTTGTAGATTGTAATCCCCCCCCCCCCCCCATATCCAATGGCGCCCCCAAGGGGTGGCCAGGGGTAGCCATGGCCACCCCTAGAAAATTGCTGCTCCCCCCCCCCCCCAGCAAATGCCAGTGTTAATAAATCATATTAATGTTCACTCAAACCATAAATGTATCTTATTTATTCAAGACACAGTTCTAAACAAAATAATAATAATACAGTCAATAAGTAAAGAAATAATCAGAATAAAGAAAAAATACATGTTTCTGCTGCTCACCATTTAAAAAAGTTGTATCTCCATAATTTTTTTGTTGAACACAGCAACAGGCGAATTAAACAAAAAAAACCACATTTAAAATAAAATTTGAAATAATTTCAATAACCGATATGTATTTTTCTGAAATGTTTGTGTTTGTAAAATTTAGGTTAAATGTTTTGAATACAAACTGTTGTTTTTTTATTTTTTTAAATAAAAATGAATAAAGGAGCAATGCAATATATCACCACAGGCTAAACTCTCCTAGAGTTACCCCAAGGACCCATTTGGTGTGCCACCCCAACATTTTTTTTGGTCTCATCTGGCCACCCCATCCCAATTTTCTGGAGGTGCCAGCGAGGGCAGCTCCCTTGCACCCCCATGGACAAGCCACCACTGGTTACTAGATTTCAGTGTTGAATAAGTAACTTTTGCATGTTTAATGTGTTTTTTAGACAACTGTGGAAACGCCAGTTATCGGCCTCCACCTCGCACCAAGGAAGTCCTCATCAACCAGCAAGTGGTCAAGCTCAAGTACTGCTTTACCTGCAGGATGTTTCGGCCACCACGCACCTCCCACTGCAGCCTGTGTGACAACTGTGTGGGTGAGCCGCACGCTCACACACACACACATTTGTGTATCATAAATAATAAAACAGTATTCACAGGGTTATGGTCATCATAATTATATAAGTAGAAAAGTCATTTTTTATATGATGATTTCATTCATGAAGGAAGCAAATCCTACCAAACTGATACTGTTTTTTACATCAGAGAGATTCGACCACCATTGCCCCTGGGTGGGAAACTGTGTGGGCAAACGCAACTACCGCTTCTTCTACACCTTCATTGTGTCGCTCTCCTTTTTGACGGCGTTCATCTTTGGCTGTGTGATGACACATCTGGCTCTGAGTGAGTGGCGTTGCATTGGATTTGTGGGTGCAAAAATACCGTCACATTTAACTGCAAATCCACCCGTATGTGCTGTGGTAAAGCAGAAACCCAGAGATTTTCTCAGAGGGCACCTAGCCTGGCAAGCCAGACTAAATAAATGTATTATTTAGTCTGGCCATGCTCCATTGACGGCTCTCCGTTGTGGGGCGGGTTCTACCGTTGTCTACTGGACAATGAATGTGACATACTCTTGTTTCACTCTGTTGCATCATCCCACCCACCAGGCATATAGAGTGCCCTGATTGGCCCACAAAGCGGATAAAGCTCTGTGATTTGTTCACTAAGCAGATAGAGCACTATGATTGGCCCACCATTATGGCCCAATCACAGCTCTTTATGTGTTTGAAACCCCTCTAGAGAGCTGTGATTGGCTAGCCAGAGTCCTGGTAGGAGCTGCTGAGGTTCCAGTGGAGCGTGCCTAGACCAAACTTTGCAAAGCAAGGATTTGGTCTAGTTCACTAGGCTATGAGCAGAAAAATCTTTTACACCTGAAGCCACTCTCCCTACTTCTGCGATTACGGCTGGAAGCAACGACTCTTGTTCATGAACGTGCACCTCTACCCAGCCAACAGAGCTAAAACACATAGTTTTTCATTTATTATTCTCACGGTTTGCTGTTTATTCATATAAGTATATATTTTAAACACTTGTTCATAAGAAATGTCACCAACTCTGCATCAGTCTAGGTACTTCCACAAATGCTCACGCATGCTCTGTGACTGATATCCGTATGGAAGCGAATATCTAACGCTATTGACTAATGCTGAACGCCACTAAATTCAAATTGCATGAGGCTCTACAGAACGGGTGGTGGGCTTAGCAAAAATAAAAAAATTACATATTGCCTACAGTGTAGAGTAAGAAAATGACTTTAACGGATTTTTAAAAGATACATAATTCCTGAAAGGGGAAAGCAGTGGATAGCTACTTTAAGGTGTTTTTCTGTAGAACATTAACCTTTACACATGAATGTTATCCCAAAAGGCCACTTCCTGTAATAAATGTGTGTTTTTCTTTATTCTAGGGGCTCAAGGTGGGAAAGGCCTGGTGTTTGCTCTTCAGGAAAGTCCTGGCAGATATCCTTTAATGGTTAAAGTGATGATGATTTCTTTACGAGACTCATGTTTTTATTGCAGTTCATTATTTAAGTCCTCCTTGACTCATCCTCCTACTGCAGTGGAGCTGGTTATATGCTTTTTCTCAGTGTGGTCTATCTTGGGCCTCTCAGGCTTCCATACATACCTGGTTGCCTCCAACCTGACCACTAATGAAGACGTGAGTCCTGATCCACTGTCCCATTGAACGTAGGTTGTGTTTATTTGTAAATAAAATTTGAAGTATAAATGCTTTCCAGATTAAAGGCTCGTGGTCCGGGAAGGGTGGAGAAGATGTCACCAACCCATACAGTCACAGGAACATCTTTACCAACTGCTGTTCGGTGCTCTGTTCACCTTTCCCACCCAGGTGTGTAGCCGGTGGGACAGGAGCAGAAAACTCATCACAGCCCTTTTTAGTCACATCCTACTGTTTATTCTTTAAAATAACCTACGCTCTCTTTTCTTGGCTTTCAGCTTGATTGACAGACGAGGTTTTCTTCCTGCAGACGTGCCGGCTCAGAGTAGCGGCGTGGCTGTTGAGCTGCTCGCTCCGGCTAGTAAAAATGAGAAGAACATGGTAGGAGGATCTTCTCAGCTGTGCTTTAACTCGTCTGATTCTGCCCCCCCCCCCCCCCCCCCTCTGCCCCTGCCTGACAGAAGCCTTGCTGCCTGCTGCTGCGTGAACGCTACCTCCTCAGATTAGACCTGTTCACCTCAGACACGTACAACTACTGTTACTGGAAATCAGTTGCATCGTCTACTTAATCTCGTCTTTTTCTCAGGGCTCAGGTTTTTGTTGCTATGACTTCATGGCAGCCCCCCCCCCCCCCAACAGCAGTGGGGGAAAACGATTCCTGCAGATGCATGATAATGATGATTATTTATTTATTTGAACATAGAAAAGAAATGTCAAAGTTGATGTCAGAGCTCCAAACGGTGAATTTGTTATTGATCTGGTGAACGTGTGTGTGTGTGTGTGTGAGAGAGAGAGAGAGAGAGAGATCGTTTTCAGCTATTTTCTGAGTGCGTTAACCGTTGTCCTGATTGTGCGTACATTGTTTTTCCACATTACTTTTTACATACATTCAGATGTATAAGGTATTTTTTATCTTTTTTAAATTTTTTCTTGTAAATTTAATTATATTTTTTGATGCTTTATATTTTATTTGATCTGTGTTTTTCTTCCTTTCTTTTATTTTCTGTCGTTCCTTTGTTTAATTATTTCCTTCTGTTGAATTTGTAGAATTTTTTTTGTAACTTTGTTTTTGAAAAAGATGTAAAAATTTATTTTGTTCCTTTAGTTTTTTTCACACCCCTCTCATTTATGTAGTTGCACATCTATTCATTCCATTAAAATGTATTTTTTGTCATAATTTACAGAGTCTGTCCTTTCATGTTTTTGCTTTTTCATTCTCACTCGTCACATACCAGTCTGTAACTTCACTTTACCTACAGATGTGGATAAAATTGTTGGTCCAGAAACAAAAATCCCACAATTTTGACTGGAAAAAGGAGGAACTGACAAAAGTAATTCATAAAAATAAAAAAAACCTGAAAATGAGCAAATGAAAATCAGACACTGATTCTGGATTTGTACCAGAATTTTGAACAAATTAAGCAGATTTACGTTATTATAGTGTATTTTATTATACAACAATGGTACCAACGGTTTAGTCCATGGCTGTGTATAGAAATCTGCTCGGTTTAGGATTGCTCTCTGTGTCTGTGTTCCATCATTGCCATCAGGAGTGTCTGAACTTTGTGGTGTCCTGCACTGGCTGATAAGTTGCTGTTAGTGCAGAAAACCATTGAGCTTGGTAAGCTTGTTCAGTCAGAAAGAAGAAGTGCATCATTCTCATATTTGCTGCTGTCACATGCGAGTCTCAGTTGGTGTCCACCAATCCATTCCTGCAAGCTTGCATCCCAGTGCTGCCCTACTGCATGACTCTTCAGTTCTTTAGAAGGTGTTTGAAACAGTGAATGAAACCTTACGACTAACATGCTGATGTCATTTGACCATTTTCATGCTGCAGGATCTCTGGAACAGACCTCAGGGATCATCAACATGCATAAAAACTAAATAGAAAAGAAAGATTGACAGAAACGAGGGTTTGTCGAGAAAGTGGATGTAATATCATAAAGAGCAAGTTCATTGCAACCATGTTTTCCTTATTTTTTAAAATGTTAATACTCTGCTACGCTGAGTTTAACATGCATGTTAATTGTGACAGGGAAGGCGGTTGTTGGTTTACCATCCAGGAAACAGCAGAGGACATCTTGAATAGTAGAAGCTAACAGTTCGCATTAGCACCTCCACAACAGGGCAACTCCTTCAGGCTTGTTTTATTTGTGGAGCAAAAACATCAATGTTGCAGAGCAAACAGAGTCAGTGGTAGAGTCGTGATGGTGCTAGCCAAGCAGACGGCAGACAGCAGAAAACAAGAGTCCAGAATCTGCCGTCTTCTGCTCCCCTCTTTCCTGGCTGACTTCTAGGTCCAGAAACAGGAGTGTCAGAGCTTTTGTCTCACAGAGACAGACTCACACGACAGTCATTTATTCTAGAGACTACTACAAATGTAACGCAAAAATAAGTGAACTTGGTCTTTAAAAACGTTGGTACCTTTGCTTTGACTTCACCAATTTGGCTCAAAAATGGAGACATTAGCATCTTCGTTAGCCTTTGTCCTAGCTCCTCGTGTTGCATAAAGAAAATCTAAAACTTGTAAAAACACTGGTATCTAAGTCTTTATGTTGAAATTGGAATTAAATTGTATCATTTGGATGTTATTCAGTTGATTGCTGGGACATAATAAAAATCGTCTAGTCTTTAGCTTTTTTCTAAAAATAAACAATGGGGTGATTTTATACCGCATGAAACCGGAGCTCCTGCTTCCGACCACCACAGCTTGCCTTATCAATGATCCAATCACCAGATCATTTTAATTTGATGCTGATCAATCAGTTTGCAACCTTTTTATGTCCTTCGTTTCTTCCCTAGTGAACACAAGGAACTAAAGGGTGGATGGAGTCCTCAGCTCATCTTGTCCTCAGGGGAACCCTCAAATAGCTCCTTCCTGCCCAAGCAACAATCCCTGAACTCTGACCCTTCGCTGGAGCTCTCTCAGAGCTGCAGGGCCCACTGTAACAGGCAGACCTGTGGAAATACCTCCTCTCTTGATAGAACCAAAGCTCGCTTTCATGAATGCAAATGAGCCACTTTGCTTATTCACTACTGGACCCCAATTTTTCTGTTCCTTTTCCGCCTCGGACTTGACTGCAGCTTGAGGCCAACGGCAGCCTGGATGGAAAGCACACGAAAAGCTGGAAGTAAAAAAAATGTAACAAGTCAAAAGTCTCTTTGGTGAAAAATGAGTTTAACCTCCTTGTAAGATTCACCAAATATCACGGAAATAACGACTTTGTAATTTAGAAACCTTTCTTTGAAGTGGGGAGCAGAAACGCTTCTTGTAATGTGAAATGAAAGCTTGAATACAAACTTTTTGTCTCATTATGATTCCTACTTCAGTGCACGTTTTAGTCATGTTTTCTTACAAAGAAACAGGATTTGTTCTCAATCTTAAGAAGAATTAGAGATTTTTTTCCCTTCATGTTCTGCACATTCTGGATAATTGATAGAACCATTTCACCTGGCTGTTTGTTTTTAAAGATCTCTTTGATCCCATAAGCAGCATGCAACTGATTTACACTCTTCATCTTTCCACTTTAAAGCAGTCACTGTTGGTTTAAATGCTGATCTGATTTTGTTGGTTGATGTTGATCCACAGTCGAAGAGAATGCACAATGTGAATTTTGAGTGGGTTTTCCCTTTAAGCTTGCATTACCAGTTAAATGTGTTTTATTTGTATTTGTGAACAATATGAAGTTTTATTGTTACAATGCAGAATGCAAATGCATGACAAAGACTAAAGATGTATTTTTTATGATGACATTTCATCTTTTGTTCTCCATGTTGCGCCTTTTCAAAGACCTGTGCTTGTTTGTAGAGGTGAATCAGAACATTCAGTTATTCTCATGCCTTTATTCCTAAAATGTGTCTGAGCAAAGGGGTTCATTCTCAGGTTGACAGTTTGGTATTAAGTATGCAAGTCTAATTCCGTGCATGATGCCAATAGCTGCACAAAAATGCAAAGACCCATCGATCTTCCTGCACATGCACTCTGCCAGTAGTGCACATAAACGTCTCACTTTTGTGGCATTAGTTGATTCAAAGCTTCATAACACCTCCGGTGACTTCAGAGAGTGAATCCAAGCAATGGATCCACGTGTAAAAATGTGCTGTTCATTACTTTTATGACCTGTTGGCCCCTTTCAGCCGATTTTCCTGTCAAAAATAATAAAAAACAAAAAGAAAGCACTCAAATAAGTCTTTTTCATTTGTTATGTGCTGTAGCTGACCACTAGGTGGCAACAACAAACTTCATGTAGCAGTGAAGTTAAAGATCAGTTAACGGTTAAACACACATATGAATAATATGTCAAATGTATTTAAAACAAATTGTTAAATTGAAACGAGACAGATTCGATATAGAAATTGAACAAACAATTATGTAAATACAGACATTTCCCCTCCTGAGTAGGGCCAGGGTGTGTTATGGGGCGATACGTGGACCCTGGAGTTTGCACCAGCAGTCAGATAGATGACTGAACCAGTGATATGACAGCTATGTTGTGTTCCTATTTAACTGATTGAAAGGTCCGACTGAGTGGTCCGGGGTGTGTTTGTGTTTGTGTGTGTGTGTGTGTGTGTGTGTGTGTGAGTGTGTGTGTGTGTGTGTGTGTGTGTGTGTGTGTGTGTGTGTGTGTGTGTGTGTGTGTGTGTGTGTGTGTGTGTGTGTGTGTGTGTGTGTGTGTGTGTGTGTGTGTGTGTGTGTGTGTGCCAAAGAAGAGGGGGCTCGCAGCCCAGGACGCCTCCTGAGTACCACTGATATACAGCATACTCTAATGATAAACAGGACAACTAGAAAAGAAATAAGAATAAAAATCTGATCTGAAAATAATAAATAAACAAAATTTCTGTCTGTGGAAGTTGATGTGCAGCAAAAAAAAATAAATAAATAAATAAATAAATAAATAAATCTAGAAAACGAGAGCCCACTCAGTTTGCTGTGGTGAAGATGGTGGATGGCAAGTCTCCTGATCTTTAATTTAGTCCAGATTCAATCGCCCCAAACCCAAAGCCTCTCCCAAACCTTACCCAACGCTGGTTTAGTTAACTAACCACAACCATAGCCTCGCCCAAGCTGTAAATACACTGCAGTTGTTTCATTTAACCCAAGGCAAACGATCGGGTTTTGCAATTAATTACAGCTGTAAAACTGCAGATATGAGAGGGAGCGTGTGGAAATGTCCCATCTAGATGAGAGATGGGGCAGCTCTTACGTTAGGCCTTGAGATTTGACAATCAAACAATAGCAAAAAAAATGTGATGGACAGTTCAAGATAACTTACGAGTCTCATGGTAAGAAGATCTCCATTGCTGTCCAGGACTTGAGGCTGCTTAATTTTCTCCTTGAAGTAATGAGGGTGGGGCGTGAGGGGTCCATTTTTATTTTCTTTGCTCTGGTTCTGTTGGTGTGAATGTGGCTGCTGGACATTTTTGGATCTGACGTCCACTCTTTGCAACACCTTATCCATATCTGCTCTGAGACAGCACTGTCATGAAACATGTCAGGACTCTTATTTGGACACTTTTCATTATTAGCATATCTAACTCCCCTCAGTTTTGTGATGGGTCAATGCTTCAGATGTTTGATCAAGATGGAATTTTCCCCAAATGTTTTTTTAGCTCTTCCACCTGGTGCAGTGACCCATTCCCAAGCCACCATTTTCCAGAACAATGGCTTCAGATTTGGAGGCGCTGATCCTCATTCGATCTGCTTCAACCTTTTCCAGTAAATGTTCAAACTTGGCTCAACGAGACCAACAGGACAATATCTTCTGCTGCTGGTCTTGCAAGGTCATGAAATGACTGGAGAATTGCAAGAATCCGCGCAATTTCGGCAGTTCACGCGATGACAAGCAAGGATCCATCCAGCATATCCAGAAAGCTCTGTGGTTCATTTCTGTTCTGTTTACCTCTGATACAGAGGTTACCCAGCTAATGACATACATGTTTCTAGTTGAGCAACAGGAAATCTGCATGTGACTGTTATTTTGAAAGTTTCCAGATATTTACACAGCTTTTTTGATTGCCTTCCTGTCTGGCCCGATTGGAACTGCTGAGCTTGATGTGTTCTGGAAGTGTAGCACATTAAAAAATAGGCTTGAAGCGGAACTAAAGTGCCGCTATGCTTCTAGGATCCATCCAGAATGTGATGCTATGCGTCCGGTGAAAACGCACCTAGTCGTGGTAACGGCGGCTAATTGCTGTGTGCTTTGCCGATGTTCCACGACGCTTATGCGTTCGGTGGAGAGGTCTGGTCACTCTTCATCATCCATACGTGTTTCTGAACTGCTGATGGTGGTCCTACTCCTTTCAGTTAAAACAAGATGCAGCTGTAGTTTTACTAATGCAGTAACAGTGTCTGTAGAAGTGCTTACCCGCTGTTCGCACTGCATGTGTCCTCACTCTGCAAACCCATTAAAGCCAAACTAATTTATATTAAGTTAATGCAAGGGAAGAAAATCTGCATGGTGCATTATTTTCCTATCTCACCCCATAAGGAGGCAATTGTTTCAAGGTTTTCCAGGTACTCACAACGCACTTTTGAACCCAGTATGGAGTCCTTTCCCATATCATCTACCCACAAGGTTTCAGAGACAGTATGAATCTGTAGGGGGCATTATTAATGGCAGACCACCTCTGAAAGACCCAGCTATTCCATTGTTTAACTGCAAGGCTTTGCAAAACCTGCACAACGCTGTATTGTTGCAGTCTATTTCACAAGGAACAATTAACACATCTCAGATTCAACACATTTATCACTTTTACAGCGTTTTCATATATCTGCCTCTGATAATTCCAAAAATGGACCAAAGAAATGTCCTTCTTCCTCTTCCCACCGAGTAGATATGGAGAATTTAAACATGACGATTATTTAACAGGTTAAAAATATTTAGAAAGTTTGAAGAGTGAAAAAAAATCTGGCCTTTGAGGCATTGAGGTCAACATTTTTGCATTCATTCCAAAATCTTCTAAAAACGCACGGATTACAAGTGAGAAGCTTCAAAGACGTCTACTTTGTCAATCTTGTGACATACTGCTCTCAACCGACATCAAACGAATGGACTCTGATGAATTTATGTGGCTATAAAGGAGAGTTTTGGGCTGAGCATAAACAGCTTGACATCTGTGCTCAATCTTTAGTGTGGCGTGTAATGAGGATCACAGGCCTTTGTTCTCCTCTAAAGAAGAGAAGAAGCCAGGTGGGGGGGCCCGCAGCGCAGGTAAACCATGCCTCTTTGCTAATGGAAAACATTAGGTGTGGGGAATTGAGGTTTTGCCGTTGAACTGAGGGTCCTACCTGTGGTCTTTAAAACCATGTGGTCTGACGATCAAACAAGGTGTTCAGCTGAAATCTTAACATTAAGTGCACCATGTTGTCTTTTAAAAATGTAAACCAAGCTGCTGACGGTTAAAAGGTGTTTTGTGCTTGACACTATTAGTGTCAGTCGGTCATGCTCCAATATTACAGGAATGGGCTTCAGGCATGCATAGGAAAGAGCTAATCAGTTAAAATGGTTCTAAGGCTGATGAGGCACATCCTCAACACAAACATTTCTAAAGCCAGAGAAACTGAGACCACTTTCAAATGGCTCCTTATTTGATCTATAGCCAACCTATATTTGCAAATCTAGTCGTGTTCAAACTAGGAAACGTTCTAACACATCAGCTGTAAACTATACACATGGGCTACTTTATTGGGCACACCTGCAGTACTGGGTTGGTTGGACCTCCTTTGGCCAATCAGATTTGCCTTAAGTCTTCATATATTGAACAAGGTGTTGAAAATATTCCCCAGAGGTTTCTCATATTGACACCACAGCATCACATAAATACGTACATGATAAGAACCTTTGTGCCATCTCATCCCATAGGTTCTGGACTTGATTAAGATCTGGTGAGTGTGGAGGTCACTGGAGTCCAACGTAATGGTCTAGAAACCAGTTAGAGGTGATCTAAGCTTTGTGGCCATCAGAAGATGGGTCCCAATAAAGTGGCAGGTGAGTTTACATTTTGCTCCATCTGCCACAGGCAACTGAAAGGGTGCCAAAGGCTAATTCTCAGTACCAGTCAGTGCATCTACATGCACATCTAAGTCGATCTAGGTTGATTTAAAGTAATAAACTGGGAGTCTTCATTTGAAGTGTCAACTGAAGTTTGTTCCACTCCGGTACAGTAGGTGGTGACATGCGCCCTTTCCTGTCAGCATACTTCCGGTGTTGGTACAGGATCTGCTCGGGGTCCTTCGACTGCCGATGACGTCACATGACTGCAAATCTACTCGGCTTTCACACACACGTTTTGGAAAGACATCAGCAGTTTTGTTAATAAATTCTTGTTTGTTAACACCTAAATGTTTTCTTTATAATTGTAATTTGTTAATAAAACACCATATTATCTTTGTTTTGTAAAGAATGTGAAACGGCATAAAACCAACATCGGACTGACAAACAATTGAACAGTTCTTGTATGTGAAGCCATATCTGTTTGTATTAATGTGGAGTTCGTCTGTATATTTCCTTAGTTGTTATCTAAATACATTCTTTGACTCAAAATATTGCTTGGTGTCTTTCAATAAAGTTCTTATATTTTATTTTGCCCCATTTCATCAACATCAAGAGATTTTGAGGGTCACTGTTTATCATTTGCTTATATTTTACATTTCCTTTAGAAATTCAAACATATTTTCTCCAAAAAGTGTTAATTTTTGGACTACAGGACTACAACCGCTAAGACTACCACTGCAAATTTGTTCTGACCAATCAAAATCATAACGTGATAGCGTCACTTCCGTAAGCTTCATGTTCAGCCAATCAACTACTTTGACGTCATCAACAGTCGAAGGACCCCGAGCCGATCCTGCACCCGAGCAGATCCTGTACCGACACCGGTTAGCTTATAGCAACGCAAATAAAAAACATACGCTGGCAGGAGTAAAGCAGACACATGAAATAGCAACAACCTGCAAACTAGAAATACTACAATAACTCACACCAGAATTTTATATAAATGGAAATCATGGACACAGGTTTTCACATTGACATTATAAATAAAGAGTCACCCACCAGGTTTTTTCATTTCCTCAACAGAAATGTTCACTTTTCATCTCGACAAACCTTTCAGTTACTCCTCTGTCAAATCCCAATAATCTTCATTTCTTATTTGTGTTCAAGTGACAAAGTATTCTTTATAGGGATGCACCAATACTGTTACTGGTATCGGTATCGGGCAGATGCCGATACCATGTACTCTTACTCGTTAAAAGTTAACCAATGCAGTTGCCTGATAGTGGCCCCACTGTGACTTGTCATTTCTGTTGTAGTTTTCTACATTGATCACTAGGGCGAGCTGTTGAGCCAAAGAGTAACAGTATGAAAACCAGGGGGCTGTAGCTAGGTTAAACAGCATGTCAGCTGTGTGGACGTACTTTAAGATTTGTGAAGATGACAGAAGCAAGGCCAAGTGCAATCTTTGTACTGATAAGGTGTCCAAGGGAGGAAAGGAGAAAACATCATTCATACCAGCAACTTCATAAAACACCCAAGACTACTTCATCAGCCAGAGTACACCGAGTTTGCTAAAGCTAAGGCTATACATCTTATTTTTTTATCTAACTCACTGACTTTTCCTGTTGAAAGCAGAGAAGAAAATTAAACCTGTATTCCAATGAATTGCATTTATTGTGTGGTAGAAGTATCGGTATCGACGAGTACTTGGATCCAAGTATCGGTATTGTAATAGTTTGGAGAAAAGTGGTATTGCTGCATCCCTAATTCTTTATTTTTTTTGTCTTGTTAGCTAACAAGGATAACCAACATAGCTGCCTGCATGCAGCTGTCCCAATGAATGTCAGCACAACGTCACATGTGATTTATCTCGTATTTTGATTGGATGATCTGAACTTGGGTCTGGAGTGTTGAGTTGTGCATGGCCACTATGATTTCAGATCTTCTGTATTTAAAGTGAATGCTGAGAGTCCAGCCCCATTTCTGTTTTTTCAAGAGAATTGAACCCACTGAGCTTAGTTACACAAACATATGTTTATGATGGAATCTCATTGGTAACAGAATTGGCATTTTTTCCAATATTACTCTAAAATAAACCATTCTGTTCAATTGATTATTTTAAGTGAGTATAGAGTTCCAGGGGGCCGTCTGGTGGGGCCTGGCCCCACTAGATACAAATATAGAGACACCACTGCTCAGTACTATAACATTTGTTTTACAATCAGCCTTAGCTAAATACCATTGATGCTGAACGTTTGCTACTAAGAAATGTGTTGGAGATTATGTTTAAAGGAGCAAATCATCGTGTATTTAAACACAAATTACTTTGTTTTCCTGTTTCTTAAATGCACAGCTTGACATTCTTGCGCATACTGTGAAATTATTTCTTTTCATTATTGAAATAATACTAAAAAGTATTTTTCTACTATAAAGAGCAAACCAGCTTGTTTTGAGTCTCACCTTCATTTAAAGACAGTGTGATTTAATAGGTTCAGTTGAATGAAAATCCGAATAGGTAACATGATTCTGAATCAGCTGGTTTATTTTATTATTATTATATTTTTTTGCGCTTACATAGGTAACTCCCGCATTTCCTGGAGCGCCTGTGACGCACAGAGCTGTGAGCGCCCGCAGCTTCTGAATGCTGAAGCATTCATAAATCTGCATCCACCCAATGAGGAGGCTCGTGTTAATCTCTGTAGGGTAAAAAAATCCGGTATGAGTCCAGACAAGTCTTTAATCTAAGGAGGAGTGAAGGAGGCGGTGAAGGAGACAGCTGGAGGCTGTTGGTTGTCGGACATGTCCATTTTCATGCCAAACTTTCCCGCTCCTGCATCAGGATCTGCGTGAAAGCTTTTCACGGACTCAGGAGACAGCAGACAGAGACGTCCCACTCACCTCACCGGTTTACGTTCACATCCTCCCGTTTGAGCCACCATGACCTCTAGTGAGAGCCCGGACCCGACCCGGCGGCTCAGCGTGCTGTCCTGGGATCAGGTGCAGCGTTTGGACTCCATCCTGGGAGAGAGTGTCCCTATCCACGGCCGAGGGAACTTCCCCACGCTGTCCGTGCAGCCCCGGCAGATCGTCCAGGTGAGACTGCGCTCCGCAACTCTGTTCTGACGCAAATTGCGCTAAATTGTCTAAAATGAAACTAGAGATGATCAGTTCCAGACACACATTCTGTCCATTTTATCGAAAATAATAAAAAAGACTTAAAATAAATCACTGCATGACTTTTCCACCTATTGTATCTTTTCAGGGCAGTTTCCACAGCTCTTATAAAAAGAAACAACCATTTATCATCTAATCATAAATATTCATTGAGTTCTATTTTCTGGTATTTTTTTTACATCAAACCATCATCACACATGTGGAGATGATCTAACTCTGTGACTGCAGTTTTCCACTAGCCCACTTCTGCCCCAAAAGAAACTTTAACACTTCCTGAAAGATGATCATTTAAAATGGGGCCAGCATCGCTACTGTGTCCCAGGACATTGTTTACATGACCTGCGTTCATATTTCATTTCAGTGGTTCATATTTTCAGTGGGAGAAGAAAGACCCAAGGAGGCTGCCGCTCCTAAAGCAGCCCTGTGGGCAATGGGAACGCCAAACATTTTTCTTTCCATGAAGCATATGATTTATTTTTATTGAACCTTTAGAGAACATATTCTGGAAAACTTGTGGTACTGTAGGAGAAACACACTGAATACTGCATCTCACCACAGTTGATCCACAAGACTATATTAAGAAATGCAGATTAGCTCTGATGGCCAAGGTGTATTGCTGCTGTCTTAAAATAACTCCAATATCAGCAAGTTAATGCGATGACTAAGTTATGAAACCTTTACATCACTATCAAATGTATTCCAACTGCAATATTATAATATTCTGGCACCAGCTGTGCTGTAGCCAACTGCACGCATGCACACAATAGTGTGCCATTGGTTTAAAGCATGATGAGGTAAGGCAACAGTTTGGTCAAATATTAGTACACAAAAGCCAGAACGCTGTCCTTTATACACGTTAAGTCAAAGAGCTGAGTATCGGTAAGGCAGATTAGCACTGGAGCACTGTGTTTTTAAACATTGTACCAGTGTAAACATTAAAGATGTAATAAAATATTGATACATTGAAATATCACAATATTTTGTGTTATGATACTTAATCAAGACAATTTAAAAAACCACAACAACAACAGACTACCCACACAAAAGTTAAAACTAAGTCTCTCTGAGCTACAACAACAGGCCTCATATAAGGTAACATATGAGGAATCGCTGTAATATTTGCTATTTTATGTAGATTATCAAGGGTGTAAGATAATTTCAATACACTGAAAGATTGTAATTAGTTGTGCAATGACACTGAATTGTTATTCAAAACCGGAGTGCTGATTTGTATTGAGAGTTTACATGCAAAAATGCACTGGATTTGTTTTGTGTCGGGCAATTCAAACTCCGACTGCTAGGTGGCAGCAGTGTTTACCGTCTTCATTCTGACAGAACAAGATCTCGCAATAACACAGGAAGTGTTTCTCAATGTCAAGGCGCCTGGCCTTGTGAGGCGATGTCTTGCGAGGCCAGGCGACTTGCTAACGAGGACACTGTCCTTCCTTGGTCAAAGAAAATGGTTAAATGGTACAGACATGCATCATGTGACCGTGGCTTCCACAGTGGTCAAGTAGCATCACGTGACATGGGAGATAACGTTATATTTTATACGTATAAGTTTCTATATAAATATATAACGAGCCTTTTACTTTTTAAATTGTGTATATATTTGTTAAATTAAATATGTAAGCAAGTTACTACCCACTAGCCACCAAAGCTGCAACTACTAAGAAACTAACCAACCTTAGATAACTTCTTTGGATCTAAAAAAACATTTTCAATTTGTTGACTTACTTTTAAACTTGATATTAGCCGCCGAAGTAGCTGCCAGCTTCTGATCCGCCATCCTTTTGAAAATACCGCGGCGTATTCTGGGAAATCTTTGACCAAGGCTAGGCTACTAGACACCTTCCATGTATCCTTGCTCAGCTAGCTAAATGGCTAACAAATAGAGAGCACACTCCTCGGTAGAACATGAACATTGGAACACACCTTGACGGTTCCTGATGACCTATCTCCTTGGCAACCGGGGCATCAAGGCGAGGTTCCTTGGCATTGAGAAACACCCAGGATGTGTCTTGGAAGCGTCTGAACTGAGTTTTCTAATTTAGGCCCTGTCCACACGTAGCCGGGGATCTGCCAAAACGTAGATATTTTCCTACGTTTTGGCCTGTCATCCACACGAAAACGGATCTTTTTAAAAACTCCGGCCAAAGTGAAGATCTGCGTTTTCTCCGTTTTGGGTGTCTGCGTGTGGATGGACAAAACCGGAGTTTTAAGGTCCGCAACGTCACTTTCCGCGACAAAAAAAGCTGATATCACGTGTGCGACCTGTGTTTACACTAGCCGGCATCATGGAAGCCCTCAGGGCTGCGCTCTGTCACTACCCGATCCATCAATTGTCCAAGTGCTTTCTGCTTGTTTGTTTTTGCAAGCAGAATTACTGCTCCTTGCGGAAGACCACAGACGAAGGACGAGGCTAAGAACGGGGGAAGTACTGCCGCCTACAGGTCTGGCATGTCCTTAACAACGTATTTATCCGGGTACGTGTGGACAGAGTCTGTTTTTAAAACGCAGTGGTGTGGATGCAAGTTTTTGGAGGGGCGGATATTCGTTTTAAAAAAAAACCCCGGCTACGTGTGGACTAGGCCTCAGTTCAGTCTTAAAAATTGCAAATATCACCTGACTTTTAGGATCTTCTGTGTGTTGTGTATCACATTGTCTCCCAAGAATCATGATATATATGATATTGCCAGATTCTTGACAATACACACCTTTAGTAAACATTACAACAGAAACAACTCACACTCATAGTAAGAGTCCGATATATCACTACTGGGATATAAAAAAGTATCACATGTACAGGAACAGTGTGGTATACTGCTGTACGCTATACCAGGATCACTGAAAATCTTCTGACTGTGTTCAATCCTCTACTTTATTTTTCTACCATGTGAATAAAAATTGAAGTCAGTGGCTGAGCGAATACCACATTCAGATATCTGAACCAATCTATGTTTTGGAGATGTGGTTGACATTAATGACAAACGTGCTAAAACATGTGACTCCACCAGATCGCTGGTTGGGTGTTATTGAAGTTAAACCCAAAGACTTGTACAGAGCCATCCTACCTGGGACCGATGGAGATGATGTGATCCGGAGCTCTACTCAGCAGCAGGTTTGTCTGAAGGATGTTATTGAAATAACATCTGTTTGTGGTCAGGTTAGAGCAGCGAAGGAAACTTCTACTGTTAACAACACCTCTGTATTCTCAGACTCATTTAACATCAGCAGTCATCAAACCACAGAACCCACAATATGGTCTCAAGTTTCTCTTCAGCAGGCTACACCTAGCACCACAATGAGAAGGCCTTCAGAGCCTAACCAATATGGAAGTCCTTTTTCATGAAAAGCAGACTGAGAGGAATTAATTAGTTGCAGTAATAACACTGGACTTGCGGGTTACGCTTGACAACAAATCACTGTTAGCAAAGACCAGATGAATGACTCGATACTCACCCTTGCCAGACTATAAACCAACCTGCCAGTGACCTATTGTTGAGGCAGAGCAACACGAAGACACTGCACGCTACCAGGAGTGTGAACTTTTTGTTTTCAAGTGGTAACATTTTGCCTGGATTGTCTATTTTTAAATTAGAGTTTTTGGATTAAAGTTACAATGGCAAATCTGTAAAACAAGCTAGCTTAAAACTGTTTAAATGCCTCTTAAAAACCTTCTAACACATTATAGCTATAAATATATTGTGGAGATGAAAAAAAAAAAAGAAAAAAAAAAGCTGATGAAGTGGTCTTCTAGTATTTGTCTAAAAACCTTAGCCAACTATTGGACCATCCGGTTGTCTGACTTACTGAACCGCCACATTTCCACATGTACCTGGATCCTCCGCTCATACACTTGTGCATTTTGCAACAGAACACCAATGGTGTGAGAGTTTCTCCGCTCAATAATATCATAGAAGGAAAACAGCTGGCTGCTACCACTTCAACTTTAGGGCAAACTACCAGAGTCCGAAAAAGAAATACACCATTTGAAGTCACACACTGTAGGGTGCAGTGTGTGACGGGTGGTAGTCAAGGGCGGGGACCTTGGCGGTCTGATCCTCGGCTACAGAAGCTGACTCTTGGCACATGGAATGTCACCTCTCTGGTGGGGAAGGAGCCTGAGTTGGTGTGTGAGGTTGAAAGGTTCCGACTAGATACAGTCGGACTCACCTCAACGCATGGCTCTGGCTCTGGAACCAGTTTCCTTGAGAGGGGTTGGACACTCTACCACTCTGGAGTTGCTCCCACTGAGAGGCGCCGAGCAGGGGTGGGCATACTAGTTGCCCCCCATCTTGGTGTCTGTACGTTGGGGTTTACCCCAGTGAATGAGAGGATAGCCTCCTTCCGCCTACGTGTGGGGGGACGGGTTCTGACTGTGGTCTGTGCTTATGCACCAAACTACAGTTCAGACTACCCACCCTTTTTGGAGACCTTGGAGGGGGTGCTGGAGAGCGCTCCTTCCGGTGACTCCCTTGTTCTGCTGGGGGACTTTAACGCTCATGTAGGCAACAACAGTGAGACCTGAAGAGGTGTGGCTGGGAGGAACGGCCCCTCTGATCTGAATTCGAGTGGTGTTTTGTTATTGGACTTCTGTGCCAGTCATGGATGGTCCATAATGAACACCACGTTCAGACATAAAGGTGTCCATATGTGCTCTTGGCACCAGGATACCTTAGGCCACAGCTCAATGATTGACTTTGTTGTTGTTTCATCTGACCTGCGGCCGCATGTCTTGGACACTCGGGTGAAGAGAGGGGCGGAGCTGTCAACTGACCCCTACCTGGTGGTGAGTTGGCTCAGATGGTGGGGGAGGATGCCGGTCAGACCATGCAGGCCAAAACGCATCGTGAGGGTCTGCTGGGAACGTCTGGCAGAGTCTCCTGTCAGAAGGAGCTTCAAGGTTCGGTGAAACCATGGAGCAAGACTTCTGTACGGCTTCAAGGAGATTCTGGTCCACCATCCGGCGCCTGCGGGGGGGAAGGCAGTGCACTACCAACACTATCTATAGTGGGGACGGTGTGCTGCTGACCTCTACTCAGGACGTTGTGGATCGGTGGGCAGAATACTTCGAAGACCTCCTCAATCCCACCGGCACGTCTTCCAGTGAGGAAGCAGAGTCTGGGGACTTTGGGTTGGCCTCTCAACTCTCTGGTGCTGAGGTCACTGAGGTGGTTAAAAAGCTCCTCTGTGGCAAGGCTCCAGGGGTGGATGAGATCTGCCCGGAGTTCCTTAAGGCTCTGGATGTTGTGGGGCTGTGTTGGCTGACGCAGCTCTGCAATATTGCGTGGACATTGGGGGCAGTCCCACTGGACTGGCAGACCGGGGTGGTGGCCCCCTTGTTTAAAAAGGGGGGCCGCAGGGTGTGTTCCAACTGCAGGGGATCACATTCCTGAGACTTCCTGGTAAGGTCTATTCAGGGGTTCTGGAGAGGAGGGTCCGTCGGATTGTTGAAACTCAGATTCAGGAGGAGCAATGTGGTTTACGTCCTGGCCGTGGAACACTAGACCAGCTCTATTCCCTTAGGGGGATCCTGGAGGGTGCATGGGAATTTGCCCAACCAGTCTACACGTGTTTTGTGGATTTGATGAAGGTGTTTGACCGCATTTCTCGGAGGACCCTGTGGGGGGTACTCCGGGAGTATGGGGTACCAGGCCCTCTGATACGGGCTGTTAGGTCCCTGTATGACCGGTGTCAGAGCTTGGTTCGCATTGCCGGCAGTAAATCGGGCTCGTTGCCAGTGAGAGTTGGACTCCAAAGCTGCCCTTTATCACCGATTCTGTTCATAACCTTCATGGACAGGATTTCTAGGCACAGCCAAGGT
>NC_091759.1:16891054-16901054 GCF_043380555.1 Nothobranchius furzeri | reverse complement strand
CAAAGACCTGGACCTGATCTTTGGCCTGAGTCTTTCTGACGACCAAACGTTTCATCTGGTAAAGGACGTAGTGCTGGATTGCCTTGTGGACTTCCTACCTGAAGGGGTCTGCAGAGAACGAATCACGGCCCTTGCTTTAAAGGAGGCCTATGTGCAGAAACTGGTAAAAGTTTGCAACGACACCAACCGCTGGAGCCTCATCTCGTTGTCCAACAACACTGGTAAGAATGTTGAACTGAAGTTTGTGGACACCCTAAAGCGGCAGTTTGAGTTCAGTGTGGACTCCTTCCAGATCACTCTGGACTCGTTGCTGCTGTTTGACCGCTGCTCAGAGACGGCCATGTCCGACACCTTCCACCCTACCGTACAGGGGGAGAGCATGTATGGAGACTTTGAGGAAGCTCTGGATCACCTCCGCTCTAGGACTATCGCCACTCGAAGCCCAGAAGAGATCCGGGGTGGCGGCTTGCTCAAGTACTGCCACCTTCTGGTGCGTGGTTTCCACCCGTCCTCTCAGATCGAGATGAAGCACATGCAGCGCTACATGTGTTCGCGCTTCTTCATCGACTTTCCGGACATAAACGAGCAGAAAAGGAAACTGGAGGCATATCTGCAGAATCATTTTGCAGGAATTGAGCACAAACGTTATGAGTACCTGGTAAAGCTGAGGCGAGTGGTGGATGAAAGCACTGTGTGCCTGATGGGTCATGAGCGCCGACAGACTCTGGCTCTAATTTCTGCCCTTGCACTTCGCGTAATGGCCGAACAGAACGCCATCCCCGTTCTGTCCAACATCACCTGCTACTACCAGCCTGCTCCCTACGTCAGAGACGTGAACTTCAGCAACTACTATGTGGCACAAGTTCAAGCCCCCATGTCTATGTGTAGTAACTCTTATCGAACATGGCTGCCCTGCAGCTGAGCGGGGCCTTTATGGATGTGTGAGACGCTAACTGATGAAAGGTGAGCAGTCATTACTTGTAATGTCCACAGCAAGCACCAGCATCATGTTCTGGCTCAATCGTGATTCCAGGAAATGATCTGCTGGTATCCTGTGTAGCGTGACACTCTTTTTGTTTCTCTGCAGGTGAAACTCATTATGTGAATGTATTTAAATCTCTGTATAGTTCGCAACATCGTTTTATCCTTTCTCCCATCTGCCTTGTTAGTGTTTACAGACATTAGCTTTGTTGTAAATTTGTCAAGACTCATGATTAGCACAAAACAAAAGGAACTAGTGTTTTGGTTGAGTATTTTCAGAAGGTAGGACAGGCAATTACGTGGGGACCCCAGGCCACAGGTCCCTGGACAGCAGACAAACTGAACCAACTCAGTACTGGAAGAGTAGTTAGACAGTGAAAAGCTGTCATTGGACAGCACTGTTGGCTGTCTCACACTGCCATATGCTCCCTCTCGATTGCTCAGCCAGAGAGCAGGGGTCTCATTTATCAAACATGGCGTAGAATCCTTACTAAAACCGTACTTAAGCTCATCAAAAAAATGTACTTACGCCAAGTAGGTTTGTGATCTATCAAACATGGAGTACGCACAGCTGCAAGCAATCTCTGCTTCATAAATCGGAGACTAACGAGAATGTTTCTCAGCTGCCTTTTAGTCACATCCCACCCTCACCACGCCATAAATGGTCGATGCAAAGCGCCTTGTGGACCTCATGCATATACATAAGCCGGCTTGTTGCAGCACTTCGATCACGACAGCAGATCAAGGAAGTGCCATTTCACAAGCAGAAGTTGAGGTACCTGTGGGTGAGGTGGAGAAATGAAAGGAAGTGCTTTTGAAAAACAAATAAGAGAAAATCCACGGAGTGGCACAGCGTTGCTGAAGCCGTCAATGTTGTGAATTCTTCAGAGAGATCTGTGGCGGATATAAAAAATTGGTCCAATCAGGATTCAATCCCCAGACTCCCAGGTGAAAGTCATGCGCAGTAATCAGACACCCAAATGGAGATCTCCCTTGTCCAAGTAGCCAGGGCGCATGATCAATCAGGTCACAGTGACAGGACACACACTGTCAGAGACGCATGACAGTCTGTCTCAATCTGTCCCCCTGCTAATATTCTGCATTCCGTATTCTGCACTTCAGGCTGTGTGTGCACGCGCACATATGTATGTGAGTGAACACGCACGTGTGCGTGTGGGGGGTCTTGTTCTGTGTGAAAACGAAGCGGTACAAGTGATAATGCTGCAAGATTTCATAATTTTATCCTTCTCAGCAGCAGCACTGCAGGTGCTCTCCACGTCCAACATGTGTGTAAGCCAGGTCCTTAGTCAGTTGCGCACATTTTCCACAAAGTTTTCTTTCATAAATCCCAAGTTTAAGTGGAAAGTTGCTTACTCAGTTTTCCGACCTCGTCTTGTGCGTAAGCAAGCTTGATAAATGAGGCCCCTGCTGCATATTTTCTCGACTTATCAGATACCCCCCCCCCCCCCACACACACACACACACACACACAAACACACACACACACACACTCGGCTGCAGGTCTTTTTGTCTGGGGCCCCATGACATCCTGCAGCACCACCGAGTCTTTCTTGTAACAAAGCTTTTTGGTAAAAAAATATATATGTATATATATATATATATATATATATATATATATATATATATATATATATATATATATATATATATATATTAGTAGATGGTTATGGGACTTATTATTATGGGATTTGGGCTTCCCTCACCTTTAACTGTGTAATTACTCTTAGTGAAGGTGATTAATTATGGATTAAGGATTTATTACCAATATGCATTTTTACAACTAAGAAAAAACATTTCTTATTGATTATGCTTTTTAGTTTAGAAAATGACCAATGGTGAATTGTAACAGAAAACTGGAGAATACAATATTGATCAAATTGAGTTACATGAAATATTAGCAAAGCTAAAACAGAAATTTTAGGTTCTGAAAAAGTGAATCACTGCCAAAACATGGCCAGAACTCTGCCACAATGCATATTTTCTCGACTTATCTGATCCCCCTCCCCCCTCCCCCCCACACACACACACTAACACACACACCAGTGATAGTCTTCGTCTTCCTCCGCTTATCCGGGTCCGGGTCGCGGGGGCAGCATCCCAATTAGGGAGCTCCAGGCCGTCCTCTCCCCGGCCTTGTCCACCAGCTCCTCCGGCAGGACCCCAAGGCGTTCCCGGACCAGATTGGAGATGTAACCTCTCCAACGTGTCCTGGGTCGACCCGGGGGCCTTCTGCCGGCAGGACATGCCCGAAACACCTCCCCGGGGAGGCGTCCAGGAGGCATCCTGACCAGATGACCAAACCACCTCAACTGGCTCCTTTCGATCCGGAGGAGCAGCGGTTCTACTCCGAGTCCCTCCCGAATGTCCGAGCTCCTCACCCTATCTCTAAGGCTGAGCCCGGCCACCCTACGGAGGAAACTCATTTCGGCCGCTTGTATCCGCGATCTCGTTCTTTCGGTCATTACCCAAAGCTCATGACCATAGGTGAGGATTGGGACGTAGATCGACCGGTAAATCGAGAGCCTGGCTTTCTGGCTCAGCTCCCTCTTCCCCACGACAGATCGGCTCAGCGTCCGCATCACTGCAGACGCCGAACCAATCCGCCTGTCGATCTCCCGATCCCTCCTACCCTCACTCGTGAACAAGACCCCGAGATACTTAAACTCCTCCACTTGAGGTAGGACCTCTCCCCCGACCTGGAGGTGGCAAGCCACCCTTTTCCGGTCGAGAACCATGGTCTCAGATTTGGAGGTGCTGATCCTCATCCCAGCCGCTTCACATTCGGCCGCGAACCTACCCAGCAAGAGCTGAAGGTCAGAGCTGGATGAAGCTAGGAGGACCACATCATCCGCAAAAAGCAGAGACGAGATTCTCCTGCCACCAAACTCGACACACTCCACACCACGGCTGCGTCTAGAAATTCTGTCCATAAAGGTAATGAACAGAACCGGTGACAAAGGGCAGCCCTGGCGGAGTCCAACCCTCACTGGGAACAGGTCCGACTTACTACCGGCTATGCGGACCAAACTCACGCTCCTCTGGTAAAGGGACTGAATGGCCCTTAACAGAAAGCCACCCACCCCATACTCCTGGAGCGTCCCCCACAGGGTGCCCCTGGGGACACGGTCATAAGCCTTCTCCAAATCCACAAAGCACATGTGGATTGGTTGGGCAAACTCCCATGCCCCCTCCATCACCCTTGCAAGGGTATAGAGCTGGTCCACAGTTCCACGGCCAGGACGAAAACCACATTGCTCCTCCTCTATCTGAGATTCAACTATCGATCGGACCCTCCTCTCCAGTACCTTGGCGTAGACCTTTCCAGGGAGGCTGAGGAGTGTGATCCCCCTATAGTTGGAACACACCCTCAGGTCACCCTTCTTAAAGATGGGGACCACCACCCCGGTCTGCCACTCCCTAGGAACTGCCCCCGATGACCAAGTAATATTGCAGAGACGTGTCAACCATGACAGCCCTACAACATCCATAGCCTTGAGATACCCAGGACGAACCTCATCCGCCCCCGGGGCTCCGCCACTGTGTAGTTGTTTGACTACCTCAGCAACTTCTGCCCCCGAGATCGGACAGTCCATCCCCAGGCCTCCCAGCTCTGGTTCCTCCTCGGAATGCGCATTGGTGGGATTGAGGAGCTCCTCAAAGTATTCCTTCCACCGTCCGACTATAGCCTCAGTTGACGTCAGCAGCTCCCCATCCCCACTGTAAACAGTGTGAGCGAGTTGCTGCCTTCCTCTCCTGAGGCGCCGGACAGTTTGCCAGAACCTCTTTGGAGCCGATCAATAGTCTTTCTCCAAGGCCTCACCAAACTCCTCCCACGCCCGAGATTTTGCCTCGGCAACTGCCACTGCTGCACCCCGCTTGGCTATCCGGTACCTGTCTGCTGCCTCCGGAGACCCACTCTGTAGCATTGGCCGTTCTAGGGGAGGGGTCACAGGGGGGCATTGGGGCATTGGCCCGTGCTGAAATCTGATTGGCCCCCTGAAGTGCCCCTGTCTTGTCATTCATCTATGCTTTGATTATAGACGCAAATCCAAGTGAAAACACTAGTGGTGCTAATGAACCAAATAGGAATCTCCAGATTGAAATCTCGTGTAAGGACATGGCCCCATACCCAGAAAAATCCTAGATCTGCCACTGCTTCTTGGTGATCTGATTATTTTTTGTCCCACGGACTAAAACAATTCCTTTGTTTGTGTTTTTGCTATTTTTTATTTATTTATATGGGAACAATAAATGTTGAAAGTAGTTTCTGCAGTAAAATGGGAAGAAATTTTAATTTAAGCCAGTAATTCTATTTAATAAAAAAAAATTTGTCTGTTTGGAAAAGATGAAAGTTAAACATGTGACAGAGGAACATTGGTTGTTCAGTTTGTTTTTACAGAAATGTAAATAGCTGGTATGAAATCACAAAGTTGTTCTGTTGTTGTCTGTGGTTTTACCTGACCTGCCTGATAGAAGAAAAGGACCAAAGAAAAACTCTTTTTTTAGCAGCGTGACAAACACCCATGTGGTTAAAAGTGCCTAAAATATGACCAGCATCTTCAATATTGCTTTGTAAGATTTTCTTTATTTTATTTTGTTGATCCAGGTTACTGTGCATTTTGATGTTCAAGGCCAGGATGTTTTCTTTAACGTGAATAAAATGTGTCAACAACTGAAGAATGTCCATATGTTGGTTTTTTTATGCAGTCCTGGTCAAGATAAACTCATCTATGGCTGTCTGGAAACTTGAGTGGGACATGACGATGAATTTCTGGTCTCCGGTTCTGCAGCTGTGTACTCTTCATCGACATATATACACTATTGTGGAAGTAACACAAGGGTGGCAAGGTCTGATACAATCCAAGTGTCCTATTTCCTGATTGAAGTAATAGGTGATAAAATAACTTAAGTTTAATAAAAAAGGACATCTCAATAGTGCCAATGGTAATAAATATATTGTGCCCACCATTGATCTGGAAGGTGTAAAACAGCATGGTACAGCCCCTTTAAAGTCTATTAAATTCTGTTACAGTCATTTTGACAGACACTCATTGGCCTCAGGCCGAAGGGATCATAGCCTGGTTTGTATTATCTAAGCTTCAAAGGGTAAAAGTTGTCAAACAGATGATCAACAGTTCAAATTATCATCCTTACTTTGACGTTATGATGATGAAACATAAAACTCACCTCCGCATTGTCTTATAGGAACAGGGAGTACATTATTGGTGTAAAGTTGTATTTCTTATTAAAGTTAATTTTGATGGAAACTAGTCTGTCAGACTGATTAATGAACTGGAAACAAATCCAACATGGGGACTTTTCAGCTTGCTGCAGAAACATCCAGCGAGCTTTTGACCACATCTTTAGAAAGACACATGCATTGACATCTAATTTATAACAAGTTTTAAGACAAGAAAGTATGTTACAATAGAAGATGTTCAATAAGGCAACAAGACCAGTCTTTTGAAACACTATTGAATGGCCTGTATTTAAATGTCGCCTTCTAGAGTCATTCATACGCTGGTGGTGATAAACTACATTGTAGTAAAACAACAGAAAATCCAAGAGCACAATAACTGCAACAGACTGAATGCGGCTCGAACCTGCAACCCTCTGTTTACCGGGAGGGCACTTAACTCCTCTGTCTCATCTCCCAAATGCTGTTGAACTGCAATGGGTATAAAAACTCCCAATTTATAGTCATTTAAAGTGTGAATGAAAAGTCTTTTGAAGTGTCTTGACCATAAATTGGGTAATTTTGAGCAACAATTGTTAAAAACCTTGGTGCATCATCTTGTGGAGAAATTGTCCTTAAATCGTATTCAAACGTTCATGATTTCTCACCTAGCTAAGAAGATGTTTTAGGATGGTATTCAAAAAAAGGCAAAAACCTTAACCCTCCCACTGTCTTCATGGGTGACCCCGCAAAGAAAGTTGACCATTGAGCAGGATTGATCCCTTGAGGTCCACGTGACAGGGGTGAGGTAGTGCTCACTCCTCACCCCTGCCATGTGGACCTCAAGGGATAAACCATCAATCCTGCTCAATGGTCAACTTTCTTTGCGGGGTCACCCATGAAGACAGTGGGAGGGTTAAACACACATTTTGTTTAAATGTACCAAACCATCTACTGTCCTGTTCAACCAGACTGCCTGAGGCCATTGTTCAAGATAACACAGGACTTATACCTCATTTGGACTTTGTTTCAGTTTGATCAAATAATACAAAACTTCTTTTGGAAGTGCTTTATTTAAATTTTCATTTGAGTACATCAAAGCCAGACGGAGGTCATTCAAAGGTCCTTTAAGGCATCGATTTGTGTACGTAGGGCTTACAGACACCCTCACAATTCCCTCTAACACCTACTGCTTGGTGCTTGCCACTGCACCCGCAGGGTAGAAATAGAATCCCATTGTTTTGACTATAAATATTACAGAAGGTTTGTTTATGATAGAAATTTTGAAAGACTTCAAAGGTACAACAATGATACCATCCCCAATGTGGGCTTTGTGCCAAAGAGATCCCCTTCATCTATTCAATTCAATTCGATTAAATTCAAGTTTATTTATAAAGCGCCAAATCACGACAAGAGTCGTCTCAAGGCACTTCACATAATAAACATTCCAATTCAGGTCAGTTCATTAAGCCAATCAGAAATAATGTTTCCTATATAAGGAACCCAGTAAATTGCATCAAGTCACTGACTAGTGTCAGTGACTATACAGCAATCCTCATATAAGCAAGCATAAAGCATCAACAATCAGCCACTTACTGCTTTTCTAAGGCATGCAGCTTACATTTAGTGCAGCAGCTGTAATTGTGTTTTTCCTGGACAGAGCACAAATCACTCTGACACTTTGGTCAAGACTGGGATTCATACTGTCCCACAGCAACGCGTGGGTGGCCCCACCACAGACACTCAAGCTTAAAAGATGCTGTTTTATGACCAAAGCAAGAATATTGTTTGTAGATATGGTAGGTTTGCACTTTGGGCAATTAGATTATGGGAATGTCTTCTTTAGCTGTGACAGACACCACCTTGGGGATGATCGAAAGCACAAGCAGCACAAGCATGCATCAAAACATCTCCAGCTCACTGTTGACATTTCTTTTATTCCTGTCAGGGATTAAGGGTTGTCTGGGGAGATAGTGGCATAAAAACAAGTTTGCCCTCTGATGAAACTCTACATGGGTGGCTGAATCTTCCCAAACAAAGATGGAGGCAATGACCTTGAAAGAGGAGGTTCAGCGAATATTTGTCAAGGCATCAAGGAAAAGGTTGTTGGGGAAAATGAAGGCAGGAAGCCCATCCATCCATCCATCCATCCATCCATCCATCCATCCATCCATTTTCATCCGCTTATCCGGAGTCGGGTCGCGGGGGCAGTAGCCTAAGGCGAGAGGCCCAGACTTCCCTCTCCCCAGCCACTTGGGCCAGCTCCTTCGGGGGAATCCCAAGGTGTTCCCTGGCCAGGTGAGAGACATAGTCCCTCCACCGTGTCCTGGGTCTACCTTTAGGTCTCCTCCCGGTTGGACGTGCCCGGAAAACCTCACCAGGGAGGCGCTCAGGAGGAATCCTGACCAGATGCCCGAGCCACCTCAACTGGCTCCTCTCGATGTGGAGGAGCAGCGGGTTTACTCAAAGCCCCTCCCGAATGACCGAGCTTCTCACCCTATCTCTAAGGGAGAGCCCAGCCACTCTTCGGAGAAAACTCATTTAGGCAGCTTGTATCCGCGACCTCGTTCTTTCGGTCACTACTCAAAGCTCATGACAATAGGTGAGGGTTGGAATGTAGATCGACCGGTAAATCGAGAGCTTCGCGTTCTGGCTCAGCTCTCTCTTCACCACAACAGACCGGTACAACGCCCGCATCACTGCAGATGCAGCACCAATCCACCTATCGATCTCACGCTCCAGTTTTCCTTCACTTGTGAACAAGACCCTGAGATACTTAAACTCCTCCACTTGGGGCAGGACCTCATCCCTGACCCGGAGAAGGCCTTCTACCCTTTTCTGAATCAAGACCATGGTCTTGAAGGCAGGAAGTCAACAAATGAAATTTTAAATCAGTGAAAGTGGTGGGAACTCAGCTTTCTCAGTTTCACTTATTACCCTCCAAAGAAAGTTTCATAAAATCACAGCATACACAAAAAAATAAAAAATCCCAATTGAGAAATACTAAAAACAAATAAAAGTCCTTTGACGCCAACAGCGATCAAATCAAACTGATACTAATTTCAGACTTTATAGCTCAAGACTGAAGGAAGCGGTACTGAAGTTTTTCTCATAAACCAGTTTTACTGGACTGAGCGGCCATGCTCCATCCAACATCATGTAGTTAGCGAGCAATTCCCAGGATTTCTATTTGTAGAATGTGTGTATTTTCAAACTGGCGTCACCATGGTGATGTTTATTTGTTGGTGTCCTAAAATAAAACACAAAGAAGTGTGGCTATAAAAATAGCTAAATCAAAGCTTTCAGTTGGTGAAAAAAATGGGTTTCTTTTTCAAAACCCCAACTCTGTCTTCTCTAACAGCCAGTCTGTTTTTGATATGATTGAAAAATCACTCAGATTCTGAATTCTTGGAGTGAAATCTACATCACACATGTTATCAGGACACATGTAGCATGCTCTACAAAGATCCTGCAGAGCTGTTTCTACGCAACATTTATTAATCATGTTGGAGGGAGGTGTTTAATTATTTTGACTGGCAGCTTTGTTTTGCCACCCTGACAAAATTCAACAGTAGATGAAAGGGAACTTGGGATTAAAACAGTTAATAAACTAATATTCCAAAGTCCCATTGCCAAGGTAGATCCCTTATAAAAGTTCCTAAAAACAGGAAGACTTTTCTGGCCATTCTTTATACAGTCAGTTAAATAGTATAGCATAGCATAGCATAACATAGCATAACACAGCACAGCACAGCACGCCACACCACGCCACGCCACACCATACCATAACATACCATACCATACCATACCATACTATACCAT